>NW_027108624.1:2435483-2439179 GCF_000696795.3 Halyomorpha halys | reverse complement strand
AAAGATTAATGCTCACAATTCTTTTGATATTTTTGTAGGATCTACCTGAGTAAAATAGATAGAGGAAGTATAATAAAGGATTCACGGATAAAATGAGATATGAGACCGTAAAGGAAGTGACATCATAAAGGGGGCAATGAAACGGTGAGATGCGGACCAGCTGACAGGGGATCAGAAGGAGGAAGAAGGAAGATGAGGAGAAAGAAGCGGGAAAACAATGATTTACATCTCGACCGGGCCATTCTCAATATTCCACCATCTCACCTTTCCATGTCCGCCCGGACGTTTCAATAAGAGGAGGGCTTTCATTTTCCTGCCGATCGAAGAAGACGCCGTAGATTCCTTTTCAAGAGCTGGGCCAGCTGTGCAAGGTACCGGGTAGGTGCCCAGGAAAGGAAATTTATTTGCAAAACCATTACACTTAATCCGCCAGGATAAAAGACTCTAAAAATAAAAATTGCTAACCAATCTCAAAAAATTGATTGAGTTGAAATTTTTGTATTTAACGTTCTGAGTTTAAACTCTCAACATGGTATTAAAATATTTTAAATAATAATAGTGAAAACAGACAAAAAGAAATAAGAAAAGACGAAAATTACTGTAAGGACAAAGAAGAAGGTTGTAATATGGAACTCCATTTTGTTTTATATGAATTTTTCTTTAATATCGAGTTTAAATATATGGCCTTCCTGGATTCCTAAAGTAATTATACGATTATATTGAAAATAATATGTTTTTAGGTACCACTGAATCCTATTAAGTAAAAAAAAGAAAGTTGGCTGATCGAATTTGGGTATGGATAATATGGACACCTCCCAACTAAGTAAAAAAACAAAACATTTTTTCTTAAAAATATTGCTCGGAAATATGAAAACCATTGCTGAATTTAATGTCTATAATCTAATTTTGATGCATTATAAAGTAATATTTTTTTACTCATTTAGAAATAATAATTATTTCCAGAATGAAATGAGCCGTCTGCCAAAAACTTTTATTTTATCTTTATTCATTGAACGTGGCCAGAGATAAGAGTTAATTATCTATTTTCAATTATCTTTTTATTAGTCTTACACCTAGTCCTATAAAAGACGTACAAACAAGAACGGTTTACCTTAAAACAGTGGTTCCCAAACAGTTTGGGGTATGCCGTGAGTGTCTTGGGGTGTGCCACAATAGGCAACACACTGTGAGGTGAGAACTTTTTCATTGTTTACAACACTTTATCGTAAGCCCACCAACTGCCCTACATTATACATTAATAATGTTGCTCTACCCCTGTAGAACAGATCTACTACCTTGGACTACTTCTGGACAAACGACAAACTTGGAATCCTCACACAAGATTGAAAAGACATGAAACTGCACGTCGATTCTGACAATTACTAGACAAACTGTCTAAACTTCCGATTCATTACAAAAGACTGATCTATATGATTATAATAAGGCCCTCTAATCCTTACAATCCAAAATCCATAATGCTCCTTACTTTGTCAAAGATAAAATCCTCCATAATGACCTTATTGTTCCTTGTGTTGCCGATTTGGCCAGAACAAGATACCAATCTTTACATTTCAATCTTCCTAAAGTTTCTAACCTTGGTTCCTCTTCCATTCCTGACAATCCTCCGAGGCGCCTGAAAAAAAGACGGCCTCGAGACCTTCTAATGTAAGCACGTTATTAGATACCAATGGGTAGTTTCTCTACATGTCAGTATCATGTTATTATGATCTTATATCAAATTTACTAGAAGTAATTATTATGTACAGTTGTAAATTTCAATAAAGATATAAAAAAAAAATTCTGATGTTTGATTGTTAGTTGAAAGGTCTTAACAAGTATGTACACGGTACAAGAGTCTCAAAATTCACTTCTAAGCCATTTTCAAACATTCCTGAGGAGGCACAAGTAGGAAGGGGGGTTGTCATGCAATTGGTGCAATATCTGCCTTCGCAGTGCCTTATTGCTCTTCTAGAGCTTAAGAACGCCTGCCTTTAAGTCTCACCAGCCGTCAGATTACCCATTCTCCAATCACAATAAATTGATTCAGGCAGGATTTCTCTCATCCTACTGTTCAAGGACTTCAAGTATTCCACCATATCCTCTTCACTTGAAAACAAACAATACAGTCAGGATGCTGATGACACTTAAGTGTGCATAAACCGCCAGAGGGAGAAATGAGCACGGAGGTAGGCTTTGATTGACGATATCTCAACAACTACCTATCTACGTCTCACATTATCCATCATTCCATCTCCCTCAACCATTTGTCTGAAATAATTGTGTCTAAAATACGATAAAATCGAAATTTTTAGCTTTAGAATCAAAATTTGTATACAAATATAGATAATAAAATATCAGATAAGGATATTATACAAAATAAAATAGAAAATGAAGTTGATATGAATCATAATTATTGAAATTTTAAATTGAACTATATACCAGGTTTAACGGATCAAATTAAAAGGAAATTTGTGGCATATGACTATAATAATGTGCAATTGGGTTTATACAATGACAATAAATTAGACAGTTATCTGAAAAATATGAAAGATAAAGTTGATAATTGGAGAGACTTCTAAAAAATTAAAAACTAGAGTTGAGCAGCATAATAGTAATAAGAAAATATAGAAATATTAATATTTGACCATATTTAATTAACTGTAGGAAGACAATCCAGCTGGCGATAAACAGAGTTAAAAAATAGAAAAAAAAACAATATTTATTACTAACCAATATTTCGCCCCACATGCCAGGGCTTCATCAGAGCCAAATGAGAACAATATAAAGTCATTGTAAAGCATGATAACACTATAAGAATCTTTATCGAAATTTTTATACAACTTTTTCTTTGTTTTTTTTTACTATTTTTAAATCGAAAAAATCTGGAAGATTATCCATTTAGTTTTACAACAATACATTCAAAATTAGTCAATTCCACTTTACCCATACAATATATATATATATTTTAACTTTATTTCTTCCTAATGTTATAATCTCATATTACAAAAATATTATAAATTATCACATTCATAACAAAATTAATAAAATAAAATCAGAATAAAAATAAATTAAAAAAAATGATATCACAATAAATAAAATCTCTCTTTAAATATATATAAACAGAAGGATAAATAAAATGAACATAATCAAACTATGTACATGAATAATAATAATAATAAAAACAAATTTAAAAAATCACTAGTCACATTTACACTCTTATATACAATATTTACACTATCGACCTAAGGATCCCCGAGCCCACTCCATCTCCCATATATGAGGGGAAAAGAAGGACTCTTTGAGTTCCCAGCGCATCCCTCTCTAAAAATAAAATTGGGAATCACTTCGAAAGTAGGCTAATATAGAAAATTTATTTAATATTATTGAACTAAGTAGACGTATTGTTAGTTTAATGAATTATCTATTAGTTGAAATTAAGAGGCCAGTACAAAAAAACCAATACCAAAATATCATAGAATTTATTTTTAATTTTATAATTGTGTTTTAACGTTTTAAAGAACAGATCCTACTTGAATCAATTACATACTCAATAACGTAACTACATTCTTTAAACAAAATCATTTTTACAATATTACAATTATTTTTTTCAGATATTTTATTATTTTAAAATGTTCTTGTTGTTACCTTGCTAGTAAAGATTAATGCTCACAATTCTTTTGATATTTTTGTAGGATC
>NW_027108624.1:2417981-2435433 GCF_000696795.3 Halyomorpha halys | reverse complement strand
TGTGTATGTGTGCACTTGCGTGCGTGCGAGCGAGTGTGTGTAGGTGTTTGTGTGAAGGTTAGGAAACTTCGTTAGGTTAGGAAAAACGTTTGATTTTCGCGAGGTTATAACAGTGGTATGCATTAATCTTCAACCACCCTTTTTCCTCCTAATTCCAGAAGAATAACAATTAAAAGTTTCAAATAAGATGTAGATAGAAATAAACATAAATATTATTGGATTTTTACAAATATTTATAGTCTATAATGTACATGAGGAATGTATATGTGTATATGACTTAAGTATCTGTGGAAGTAAAAAAACTTTTAAAAAATTGAAGAAGGAATAAGATCTGATACGCTTGAACTACTGTAAACTAATGGCTTTATTGTGTTCGGTACATCTATATACATATATTCGATCAGCTGATCTCTTCAGTCAGCTGATATCGAAGTAACTTATTTCTTTATGTGTCAATGTGAATAAGTATGCTTATTCATATAATCTTCGCTACTTCATTTGTTTTACCTTTATTTCATTTTATTGGAATTATATCCTTATGATTTGTTATTTGCTAGCGGATTTATTTTATTTCATTATTTTATTTATTTTTCCATTTCCATTTATGTTGATTCATTGAAATATTTATTTGATAATTTTTTTTTTTAACTTTTAAATATGTACATTAACTGTAATTTTTCGGTTCATTATTTTTAGTACGTTTATTTGATTCTTTTTAATTGATTTTCCTTTATTATTACAAGTTAGTCACCTTATGATTTATAGTTTTGTTTTATTTGTTCTATTTTTACTTTGTACATTTCGTTAAGTATTGTTTTTTTTTATCTTATCAAATTCGTAATTATAATTATACTTATAATGGTTTATAATGTCATTTTTATTTTGTAAATTTTGTATTTTACTCTAAGGCTCTTAAGTCTTATGCTGACATCGGCAATATTAATCTAAAGGGATCAATCCCAGGATAAATAAAAAATATAATTATTATTATATATTTTGGAAGTATTGCTGATGCTAACCTTTTCTAGTTCTTTACCACAGCACCTAATCTAAAATTATTTCCAATATTACCAAGACACTTTTTTTTTTTTTCCACGGATTCAGAACCTAAATCAGAAGCTTCTTTAATCTAGGACTACCTTAATGTTTGATAAAAAAACAATTTTTTTTTCTTTTACAAATTAAATATTAATGGTTCGGAAAACTGGAAAAAAATTTAAACGTAATTGTTTTAGAATCCAATGTTCTATAAAAATCTTCCATCTTGATTTGTGTTTTGACCTTTCATGTTGAAGACAACTCGGTAAAAATAAAGAGAGCTAAGAAGTATTTGCTAGAGTTTTTAGCACCATTTATTCTATTTTGGATATAATAATTAAATACAAAATTAAAATTAAATTGAATTAATTTTTTAATAACTAGCCGAAAATTCATCTTATATACTTTGAAATATTAAAAAATATTCCTCGAAGAATGATACTCCAAAAATATAGTAACAAAGTATTTTTTTTTTTTACATTTATATATAAGCTCTATATATCCTTAAAAAAAAATAAGAGAGACTTCCTGACCATAAAATTGTTTACATGTGATACCTATTTTCGAAAGAGAATATCACCCTGAAGTTTATAGAAATAGTACTCGAGGTATGAAACGACCCAGCTCATAGCTGAATAGATAACCACCTAGTTTTTTTTACCCCTTTTTTGTTTCCATGTCTAGTAAATGCAAGCATTTAAGGGGAGCCGCAGAACCACATTCAATTGGAATTCAGTCCAGACCGCTTAGGGACTGGTTAAAAATTTATCCACCTTTTAGACTTGGCCACGAAAATTCTGTTCTATTGTTTTAGTTCAGATGAATAGCAATGTTATTTTACTTTACTTAATTTATTTTGTTCCTTAGTTATTTATTCTTTTTTAGTATAAAGTACTAACCTCAAATGAAATAGAAATTTTATACCTAATATTGTAATTTTGAACGGACTTTTCTCAAATATTGTTTCCGTAGAGTAGTACGTGTCGAATAACAAGTGATTAGATATCTTACGTCTCACATTGACAGCCTATAATACATTCTGAATATTTACTTGGAATAGAGCATGTATTTTTTTTAATAACGACTTTGTTTTCCTTAAGAATGCTGACTTAAAAAAAAATTTAGTTCTACGAATCCACATTGTGTGGATCTTCGAGCATATTAGTCTTTATGTAATTCAACAAAGGAATGGGAAATGGCGAAATACTTCTTGACATAGTCAACATGATTGGCAATATCTACTTAATATGCGAACTGCTGGATGAGCAAAGTATAGTTTAGAGTCTCAAACAGTCTTTCTTAGACCCTATTTTTTAATGGAAGCTTATAAATATATCGGAAGGTTATTACCATGTGTACTATAATAAAAGTTGACCATATGTAATTAATTTTGAGATGGTCCGGGTAGCGATCTAACAAATTACACAAAAAGCAGTAAAACAAAAGCCTAAGTTTCGGTACACTTAGAAAGGGCTTCATCAGGGCTAAATGAAAACAAGATACAAACTCTTATAAAGTATTATAAGACTACAAAAATATAAATAGAAAGTTATATGAAGAAATAATAAATTAAAACAATACTAACCCGTAGGAATAGAATAATTATTAATAACAAGTACAGTAATAAACTATAGAATTGAAAATGTATATCTAGTGTAATAATTAGTAAAAAATTAATTTACAAAAGTTTTTTTTATTCAAAACTTTATTTAATGATAGATATTACAATCTGCCACAACGTTGTTGGGCAATATGTAATAGTTTCGAGATTTTATTTAAATTAATAAAATAAAATAAGAATAAAAATAAATGAAACGGTAAAAAATGGCTGCCAGTACCCAATTCCCAAGATGTGCCAGTTTTTAAGAAAAAAATCTTGGAATTAATCCAGTTAAATTTTCATTGTAAATTATACAATATTTAAAGACAAATAGGAAAGAAAACATAAATTACTCTAATTAAACAATAATTATTATGTACTATGCAAAATAGCAGGCTTAGAACCAAAGATCAAGGCATTCCAATGTTTATTACGAAAATATTATATGACATTTTGTTAAGAAAAATATTATTCTATTTTTTGAATTTTTATTTTTAAAATAGACAGAAAAATTAGCTGTATGATTTTATACAATAATGGTGGATTCATATCGAGTAATATTTTATTAAAAAAAAAACAACTATGAAATCTATTTCTATACCCATTATAACCTAGATGCATTTATTCTATTGTACTTTGCTGATATCAATCCATACCTGTCCTCATCCATCATATGAATATACTTCAACTACTTTACACCGGGACCATCAGTATATTTTCTTCTTGTAGTATATAAGTGAGGTTTCTTGTCATGAGTCAGAACATATTCATCAGTAATTTCACCCATGTCAGATGTATACTAAGAGATAGCTTGTTAAATAACAGTCTAACACATTTTAACTGATATTTTATTTAACCGTTAACTAATATTATAAGTAACGTATATGAAATTAATATGTACCGTTTAAAAAATTATATACAAGCTACAAGTTATGAGAACAGCCTAGTTAAGAAACAAAAAGTTGTATAAATTACCTATCAAAGGTAGATTGATTGAATTTAGGCGCTTAGATGCCGAATTTTCTAGAAAAAATTTTATTAAAGGTCCTTTAATTTATAAATAATTTTCTTTATTTGGAATAATCAACCACCCCTCATTGTTAGTATTAATGAAAAATACATAAATATCAAATACTATGACAAGTCTTAACTTTTTTACTATTACCATGACATACATGGAAACACGAAAGCATTGTAATAGTAGTTTTGTATTTAGCCTGTTAGGGAAAATATAGTAAGTCTTAGGAGGACTGTCGTCGTGAAATTTAAGGAAGGAGCTAGGATTTTTTATTTTAATATATTTATTGATATTTACAACTATAGAAAAATATTTCCAACCAGTAAATTTAATGTCAGTAATACAATGACTTGATACAGAAATGTGGACAACCTACTCACTGATAGAACTCCATTAATATTTCTAGCTGAGAAGATCTTTACGCCATCTTCTTTTCAGACACCTAAGAGAATTATCAGGTAATGAAGGAGAAGCCAGGTTAGAAACAAGTGGAAGTTTATCATGGAAAGATTGGCATCTGGTTCTGACCAAATCGGCAACATATGAAACATTGAGCTCCTTGATTGAAGGATGACTTGATCTGTAACAAAGTAAGGAGCATTAAGGATTTTACGGAGGATTTTGGATTTTAAGGATTAGATGCGCTTAGTCATAAACCAAAACAAGTCTGCAGTCAAACAAAAATAAATTGAGCTATAAGCCAAAAACGTTTAATTTTGTAACATATCGTTTAATAGAATATCAGTAATATTTTTTTCTATTCTTCAAAAAGAGACGAATCGATTTTTATATAATAACCGAGAAATAAAAATTGTATACTGGATACCAAAAATGATTAATTTTGTTCAATTTTTTTTTTCTACAGGAGAAATCAGAGATTTGAGTAGCTTTAAACCTTCCAACGACGAGACGGAACATTTAAAAAAAAAATTAAATCGGACCTATAATTGAAAAGTTTATTGTGGATAAAGATTCGTATCGTTCCCTTTTGTACATACATATGTTATATGAGATTTTATACATTTTTTTTTTAATTATTTTTTTTAACCCCCATCCGGGTGATTTTTGTCATAAGGGGTTTATCTATAGGTGACCAACATATTCTAACCATAAAGTCCACTCCTAGGCTGGATTCGAACTGGTGCTACCCTTAGTTCTCAGGTTGCTTAGACTTGCACCTCAACCACCTGAGCTACAGACGACCCGAATTTTATACATCTGGTTCCTGTACTATAGCGCAGAAATCCGTAAACGTCAGAGGCTGAAAAAAGGGATGAAAAGGCCCACCCAGCGGGCTAGTTTCCCCACTGCTTCCTTTGGCGGAGGAGTGTGGCAGAAGGCTCCAGTTTCAGATCTAATCAGAAAAATCACTTCTAGATTACAACGGGTAAAACCGGGACTCGAGTATTCCGAGACCACAAATTTCAGTAAAATGTCATTTAAATAAAGTTATAAATCTTTTAAAAATGAAAAGACAATTAAATTATTATTATTCTAAAAGGGTTTTTTGAAATTCCAAAGCGGCCATATGAAGGAAACCTAGAGCTTAGACCGAGTAAAAAAATTTCCCACTTTAAAAGCATCTCCCCGTTCCAGAGCTAAACCCATTTCAGCCATAATACATTCCCCCAGCCTTGCTAAAACAAACTCTAAATGCCACGAAAACAAGTTTACACCGATGCTCTCAAGTCCGTTACTTTTTTAAAAGAAATAAAAAGCAGACTTTGGTGTAGCTAAATTATTATGGTAATAAATACTCCTTGCTAATGGTAGTTTAGTACAAGTCTCAGGAACCAGTGAAAGGGCATTTTTATTATTATTTTCTTTAAAATTACCTTTATTCTCCCCGCAAAACAAAACATTAATATGTTTTTCAAAGTTAGTTTTAGCTCGTTCTTAACTCTAGAAACAAGATTATTTTTTTGTTTATCCGTTCTTCAGGCCACTTTTGATCATTACTTTAATCTGATAAATGTATGCTAATTGAATTCCAAACTCAATCTCCTATCTTTACTTTTCTTTATTTTACCATTCATTATTCTTCTCACCACCTTGAATCATGCACTATTAAATTTCTCTAAATCTATTACAATAGTATGAAAATCTTAAAGTAAGTTATAGTTAGGAGAGGTAATTCCTACCTACTGTACAGGCAACCTCTTTGGATTATATATAACACTGTCTGTTTAACTTACCTAGTGATTGTGCAGTGTTTCATTTTATTTCATATTTCTTCAGTTTATTCTATCTATCTTTAATCTATATCGTCATCTCTATCTATCATCTTTATCAATTACACCTTATCTTATTTATCTCATTATAAAAGCAATAGTAATCACCTTTTATTAATATCTAATTAACTTGTGTAATATTGTTATGATAACTACCATATGTATTAATGTTTTTATCCATAGCTCTTTCCAATTAGCTTTATTTTGTAGTATCCTATATCCAATTAATCATCTAATTTTATTTTATCTTCTTTTCATTTTCATTTATTTTCTTGTTAAATTTTTCTTCTATTGTTTCTATATATTTTTATCTACCAAAGAAGTTTTCTTATGTTTGTTTTTCTGTTGTATCAAGTATCTAATCGTTTATCAGTTTTCTGTAGTTTTTTTTTTTGTTTTTTTTAATATTTTTCTTCTATCTTCTTTTTTTTCTTATTCAAATTTTATATTAAATATTGTTTTATTCTTCATATATCATATTATAGTGCATGTTCACATTTTCCTTTCTCTCTCTCTCTTTCATCTATTATTTTACCTTTATTGTATCATCCATTTACAAGAATATTTAAATTTTCTATTTCTATTTTTTTATCCTCTACCAACAAAGTATTTAAAGTCACAAATTAACTATCTGTATAACCTAACTTCTTCTGAGCATAGTGTAAGGGCGTTAATAGGATAACCATACTGCGGCCCTAACATCCGTACTCTAAATAATCAACCATAATATACTTTTTTAATGCTAGTTTACTGGATTTTTTAAATAAATTTCATCTAAAAAATGATAATGCGGGAAAGGAGAGTTTAATTTAAATCACATATCAGCTGTACATTATTTGAAGTTTAGTTAATGACGTTTTGGTGCATTTTACAAGACTTCATAAAAAAAAAAAAAATATATAATAAATAAAGAAATAATTAAAATTTTACTCTCACTTCAATAATAAAAGTGAAATATAAATATATATTTTTTTTTATCTCATAAAGGATGAATCATAATTATAGAGTTAAAGTACGCTCACCGTTAAGCTCAAAAATTATGGAAAACTACTCATGCAAAGGGAAAATATAGTATATGGTCATGAAAATCAGTAGTTCATTGTAACGAAGTTCGTAATATTCGAATAAATTAAGAAATTAATAGGTTAGTAATGCAAATAAAGCATTGTAAAACTAGGTTTCTGAGTTCTGTTGATTGCCATACTTCCAGTCACTATGTATTTCACATATTAGTAAGTAAAACTAAAAATCTGGGATCAAGTCGTTCATTAATTTCTCAATCTAATTGGATTGATATTATAAATTAAATTTTTAAAAATAAATTAATTAAATGGATATATAATTACGAAGATATAGTTAATGATAAATACACAGAAAAGACAAAACTATTGTTGGATAAACACCCAAATAGAACACCCAATGGCTGAAGGATTTCATTCTCAACTGGTAATACAACCTTAGAGTCTGTTTGCCGCATAAGCCCCTCTCTCGCCGAAATCGCATTCGGTTTTCCTGGTTACCATCTTATGCAAATACCTCTTGTTTCAATCTTAGGTTAGGACATTGCCAGAGGCTCTGGTAGCGTAAGATGTTTCAGAACAAGGAATTACATTTAAACATTCGCTTTTACTAGCGATAAATTATATCAAATATCCCTTTTGGATTTATATTCTTATTAATATCATCGGCATAATTATTTAATAATTGAAAAGTTAATAATAAATAATAACGCTCAAGACATTAACTGTGGGTTTTTTTTTCATGTTATATGATCAATCCGAAGACAAAGAGCATATCTCAAAATTCCAGAGAACACTTTGTTTGAATTACGGGTGCAGATAGTAGGTAGCTGCTTTCTTCTAATTTCGTTAAAAATCAATTGATCATTTTGTAAATTTAATAAGTGACGTCACATATCCAGTTATGTCTTTTTTGCACTAAGAAGATAACAAAATGCCAAGTTAAAAGAGAATAAAACTGAGATTTTCAGATACGCTTTGGAATTGGAATAAATTATAAAAATTAAATAATTTATTTTAAAAATAAATTGATTCGTTACGCTGTCAGGGGATTACATTCCACCAAACTGATGCAACTTAAATTATAGCTTCTACAATTAATTAAAAGGTACAGATTTGGTTAAGTGACATTTTTTGGTAGATTTAATTTAATAAAGAAAACTACTTAGGTTGTGTTTCGGACATTACTTTTTGTAGTAATTTTGATTATAATATTTAATTTTAGGAAGAAATCATCTAATGAAAATTTTATTTTATTTTTTCAATATTTTGTCCTTTCTTTCCCATGATTATTCATTTTCAACTAGTCACGTTTTAAATATGATGTTATTCATTATTATTATTGTTATTCAATTCGTTAATAATGTTCCAAATAAATGTAAGCAGGCTGTTTTGTTTTAATAGAGAATTATCGTTTTTCTATTCTTTGGATCTTTTTATCTTAAAGTTAATATGTAGCACTAGTATTGACGGCCTTATCAAAGTCATCAGATAATTCTTCTCTATTGAAACCTATACCAGACCAAGATATGGCTTTATAGAGTTACGTTAAAAATCAAATCGCTTAGATAAGTTATATCATTTACCGTTCGTGAGAATCCATTTTCAAATTTTTTCTGATGTAACAGGTTGTCAAGTTTCGGCTTAATACAAACACGAACATTTCTCTGTCAAGGCCAATAGAGGAAAAAGTGAATTGAATAAGGGGGGCGGAGGTTCAGAATGTCTTTTTTTTGTTGTGATAGTATGGAATATGGAAATCATGAGGTGTCCATAGTTGACCCTAGATTAATTTGTGGAGAAGATGGTCAGGGAGTGCGATTAACATATAAACAAAAAAAATTATTCGTGCCGACGTTTCGACCTGAATTTCAGGTCTTCATTGGGGCTAAAAACCAAAAATAGATCGATCATTCAACCATCATTCAGAAAAACATAAAAATTAAAAAAATAAATATTTATTTTATTTTATTTTATTTTCCACGGAACGGCCTTTCAAGACCACGCGAATATCACTACTTTCCCCTTCTCATTTTTTCTTTTCTTCTCTCCCAGTATCTTCTCATCATTTTTGCTTGCCTTTGCTTCCTCTCTTCCGACAATGCAGGACCTTTCCGTTTTTCTTTATTTGCCGCAAGAATGTTGATTTCATTCATTTTTTTTTTCCATAATGTTCTCTGACTTTGTCTGTTATTTTTATTTTTTTTGTTCCTCTCTCATTCGCTTCACATATCCTCCTACGCTCTTGTATTCATGGATTCTGTCGAAGAGTTTCTTGTTTAGTCTCCATTGGTCCATTCTCATCATGTGCCCGTAGAATCTCAGTCTTCTGATTCTTATTTCTGTTTCCAGGTCATTTATCTCCCTGTATATTTCCTGGTTGGGTCTTAACCCAGTACCCTTCCTGTGTTTTCTTGGGCCCATAGATTTCTCTCAGGACCCTTCTCTCATTTTCAATACATTTTCCAGGCTAGGGGGACATTAATTATATATATTTTTTATTTACTAAATATTATAATAAATTTAATTTATTATATATTATAATAAGGTTTATTTATTATATTATAGAATGATGGTTGAATGATGTCTTCTTGGTTTTTAGACCTGATGAAGACCTGAAATTCATGCCGAAACGTAGGCACGAATCAATATTTTTTTGTTATTTGCTAACTGCATCCCCCCCTCACCATCTTCTCCACTGATGGATATGAACAGGTTCATCCTTGGATGGTTTAAATTTTTAAAAATTTATTATCTTGTAGTATTTTTAGGTTATAACATATATCTTTAAAGAAAATTAGAAATAACAACTGCAATAAAAGCCAATAATGGGATACAACAGTTACAGGTCCTGGAGAGGGATTTATAAAACTCATTAACAGTAGACATGCGGAGGAACTGTCAAACTGTTTATTTACTACCATAACAAGATACCTAGTTAGCGAGGGCATCAACGGCACCAACCCCCTTATTCTATCCCTCGTACCATTGTTTAGGAGAAACAGTTATGAACTCGTGCACTGAAATAACGTTCCCAGAAATGAGATAGAAAAAGAACTGAACATAAACCTGCAGGAGACTTGACAGTGTAATAGCTAACAAGAGAATATTCCAATGCTAGTTACACAATGTTGGGACAGTTAAGTCCCTCATTGTCCACGTGTCTCAATTTCTATTTTTATAAAAAAAAAAAATAATCTATATCCTGTATTCCATGTTATTTATATTTTATAGAATAAAACCTATGTCCTTCCTCAGTCTCTGGCTGTTAAATCTGGTTTCTTATACCTAAAAGAAAAGCTGAAGAACAGCTACGGAGATGTCATCATAATTTATATGTAAATATATTTACGTTAAATGATCATCACCAAGCAGTATAAGCCCTAGTATCAAGCCCGAGCTGTGAGATACTTATTGGTTGTGAAAGCATGTATCCTCTATGAAAAATCTCATCAACCTTAATCGAATCGGAGAGTAAACCTGGTGATTATGTGTGAAGTCTTCACGTCACTCACCGTCTAATTAATTGTCTATCTGATCAGGAAATAGCGCTCCCTCACAAAGTACTGAGGGTATTGCCAAAATTTGGAGTTATATATATTTTTTCTTTTTATATAACAATAAATGTTGCTTGAGATTTTGATAGGTGTTTTTATACTTACTATTAAATGATTAAAGCCAAGTTGCTTTGCCTAATTGCTCGCGAATAAATATAATTCCCAATATTTGTACTAATCTAGAAACGTTGGTAACCTACACCGTCTTAGATTTATCAATAAATATATTCTAATAATATAAATATATTGTTTGAATATACATATTTATATATTCCTCCCATTCTAATAATGATTAGGAACTTAAAAATACAGATCGGTGGCACAATAATTAACAGAACCGAACTGCTGTATGGATTTCCTGATTATATTAATATTATGTTTCTATAAATTTTTGAGGTTAAAAAACTTCCGGAGATGAATATAAATTATTCTTTATTTTTCTTCATAGTTATTACTTTAATAATCCCACAAATAACAATTCATTTTAAAAAACAATTCTCATCCATGTGTATTTGTAATTTATATAATTATATTTACCTCATACTTGTCATACTTTCAATTTCATAATCGAATTCATGTCACCATATAACATGGTTGAAAAGTGTTTCACACTGTATTATTTAAGTCATTGTCCTTCAGTACTGGTGCATTCTTCTCTCTCTGTAGCACAAACATTGCTCTATATTGTATACTACCTCTTTGGACCTTATCAACATGTCCAGTGTGCTACTTTGTTACCTCCCTATTCATATATTTTAACTATTGTGTTATTTAAATTAAACTTTATGATTTGAGCATTTTATTCTCACAATATTTCCTCTGATTTTTTTTTTATGTTTATATGTTTAATCTATTTATAATGTCGGCGTAGTGTGTATTTAAATATTGTTTGTTTGTTTGTTTGTTAGTTTTGAAAGGGAACAGCCTGGTCATCAACGCCCGTTGGTTGTTGGCTTTGGTAAGGCCTAGTTGTTTTAGTCATAGCTTTGGTATGGTGTACTGATCCGCACCAATTATAATTAAATTTGTGGCAATTATAATTTGTTTAATAATCGTTACGATATTGGAAAGGATGGTGAAAAGCAGATAACTGACTGTTCTAATTTTTAAAATAAGGCAGGTTAAATATATAATTATAATAATTAAAGGCTGGTTATTAAGTTAGTCTGATGGATAAATTTAATGACTTTTACAATTACAGATTCGTCGTTTCTCAAAGCCATTGGGACATTTGTTGGTAACCCTAACTGGTTCAGAGTTGATGTGTAGTGACGACATTCTTCAAAAATGTGTTTGACAGTCAGATTGCTATTACATTTTGAACATTTTGGAGGTGCCTCTCCTGTTATGAGATGGATGTGTGTCAGTCGGGTATGTCCTATTCTGAGTCGGGTGATCACTACTTCTTCACGGCGTCTACTTCGGGTATTTAAATATTTAGTGTCAGTTTTATAGTTTATTGTGTCTTTAATATTTTTGGTTATTTGGATTACTTCTAGAAACCTTCAGCTTTTCGTGTTTTGTGTTATATATATTATTGTGGCAATTTCTAAGTTGAATTAGTGGTTTAATGTTATGGTGTGATAAGCCAGTGCAGTGCAATTTATATTTTTTACATTTTTACAATAAATTGCATGTTGCTTGATTCTGGTTTCTAGTTTTTTGGATGTTTTACCAATGAATATTTTCTCACAACTTTCGCAATCTATCTTGTATACTGCATTTAATTTATTAAATATATTATTTTGTTGGATAGTTTGTTTTGTAACTTATTGTTATTGTACAAACCAATTCTAATATTTATTTGATCATATTCAATTAATGTTCTTTATGTGTTTTATTTTATCAGTTAGGCCTGGTATGTATTGTAGTTTAAAGGATTTGTTATTATTATCATTATTCAATGTTTCGCTTGGTCCTTTTTCACTGTTATCATTAACTGTGACCTTTTTGTTTACTTCTTTGTAAAATCCAGTAATTCTTTTCTGACTTGATCTTTTTTCTGTTTAATTTTGCTTTGTTGTTTTGATTATTTTTATTTTCTTCACTGTTCTATTTTCTATATTGTTTTTGGTTGTATGCTTGTTGTTTATTTAATTGTACGAAATTCTTTTAATCAATCTTTCAGGGTAAAAATTAAAAAGAAAGTCCAGAATAAATAATATGGAACGATAATTTCAGGTTCTCAACTCATACCTTTCCCTTGTTGGCCTTGTCCCCCATCCATATTCACAAGATTTTTTTTTATCCATGTAGTCACTTCTACGGTAAAACTGGTTCTAAAAGCAGCAAAATTACAGCTCTACAAAATCTTGGTCCACCCAGTCCTCAGCTACGGTTCAGAGACTTGTACACAAAACTTCAAATGAATCAGCTTTATTAATTCCTGAAAGGACAACCTCCGATAATTTTATAAGGTAGGTGGCCCAAATTAAACCTAAATTAGGACCTTGGCCTGGGTCCTATCATGGCCTATTGCTGAAAAATGAACGAAGATGAGATTACAAAAAAAAAAATGAGTTAGCATCTGGTTCTATAGGTAGACAAGATATCACAACAGCAGGAGGTTATGGAAGAACGAATGGGGTCTGCGATTCAATGGTGTAGCTTTGAAGTCATAGGGCACAAGCCGTTGCTATTTTTGAGATAAGTTCTCGCGTTTCTTGTGAAGTAATGGAAGATCGCTGATTAAGCAAAAAAGTAAATGAAAAATTAAATAAGAATATACTTCTTACTGCTTCGTCATTCCTCCTCAAGAACCCATATATATGAACATTCATTTGTACTCGGAAGATTAAGGTGGTCTCTACACCTGGCTTAGATGAATGAAGATTTTATCTCAAAGTAGAATCTTCTCTAAGAAATTCAGGGCCACAGCTATACGGGAATACTAGAATTCCGGTGGTGAAATAGAATCGCCGAAGATGCCCAGAGTCTGTCTGGAATACGAAATTGTTCGGTCGCTCTACAAGGCTGGGACACATGGCGTAGGCTAATTCAGGAGGCCTTGACTCAGCAATAAGTCTTCACGTCGTTGATAGCTATTCATGAGGCCTGCTTTAAGGGATGCTGTTTTAGAAAAAATACAAGGGAGACTACGTGGGATCTCCGACTACAATGAAACCTTTCTTGATGATACTAGGTCGAAAAATTTTCGACACGTATCCGAAGGTTGTTGCCAATATTTTGCATATATCGCCTTTGCTGTGCATGTATTATGTATGCATGTATCGATTTGTCTTTTTGTATAGAATAAAGAAAAAAGATAATTGATCGTATTAAATTAGTTTGAACGTGTAAAAATTCTCTCCATCTACCCTCTCCTCGGTTACCGGAGGATCCTTACTTATGTTTAGGAATAAGGAAAGAAAGGCGAGTGAGTGTCTTTTGCCATCTCGTCCAATCTGGCGCTAGCGTTAATAGTTAGCCATACGTTGTGAATATTCCGTTTAAACAGAACAGTCACTTCTAGTAAAGACTAACAAATTTATGTTTGAGAAAAATCGAAACAAAGATTTTAGCGTTTTTTGAAATGCTTAAATATGAATTTTTATATAAAATTAGATATTTTGGGACGATATCATTTTCAAGCCAATGTCTAGCGATTGAGGCCTATAATTATTATATGTTACCTGTAGATGTTGAGTCAGCCGTGTGGGTTTGAGAGCCTGTAAAGTGGATAACCTTATTTGTGTAAAAACCTGGCGGTCGAGCGTGATTCTGACCAAATCACCTCCTTGCATAACCGTTGGTCTAGTAACGGACCGTTGGTCCTTACGAAGTGCTGCACCCCTGACCCTTCATGTGTTGCAGCGGTACAGATTTAATTTAATCTATACATAATATCAAACTGTCCATTGCTATATAATTTTATAATTAAAAATCGAGGATATAATATAGTCTTATAAGTTATAGGTATGACAGATAAAACATCCTCTCTAAGATACCTTTTTTTTTTATTAAATAACCGGTACTTTCATTCTCAGTTATTATTCTTATTAGGTTTGTATAAAGAATTGAGGAAACTGGAGGGTGAAGGATTGGAGGGATAATATTGTGTAGTCTGGACCCATTTAGTGTTCGACAGGGTTTCTGAGAGCATTTACTCCTTAGGTGGTATTGCCATTGGCTTTCGGGTTCGTTAACCTCTGTTTGTTTCTTCAACTCTCCGTCAGCTGAAAGTTTAGTCGAATCTTGTTTCTCACATTGATGAGTACCTCCTTTTATTTATTTTTATTTATTTATAATTTTACGAAATAATTCCATGATGGGATACTTTATGTAATTAATTTACAAGAAAATATAATAATATTGAACTATGTTCATTATCCTTAAAAAAAAATATTGTACTGATAGTAAAAGAATCCAAGAAGAGAAAATAACTGATTATTTTACCACCTTGCTCTTGCTTTTTGAACAGAAATATTTGTTATTAGAATTAAATATATGAACAACCTTGAAAATATTTTTAATATAAATCATTGTTGTAAAGTATTACTAAATAGCTTTCAAATTCCTGCTTGTCTATTAAAAAGTTACATACTGCTTTCGTACAGTGTCAGATTGCTTAAAAATCTCTTCTAGCAAGTAATGCAAAAAAATGGAAAAGCTAGTGATATGGTTTTGGAAATATCCTTCATGAGAAGAAACTTATAAAATGAGAATATTTCATCGAGCAGGAAATATTTTCGAAAAGTGGAAATTTATAAAAATCTTTATTCGTGTAGGTTCCACAGCTTGTAAATTGTTCCATTAGAAACGTTGTTAAATGTTCACATGAAAAAGATCAACACAAATGTTTTGGATCGGGTCATTTTTGGATTTCCTAGATCTTTAATGATATGTGGATTGACTTTCTCAAAAATCAAATACACGAGGTTGTTGTAAGATTTGTATGATTAAATAATGATCTAACTCTTCAATATATAAACTGTAATCTAGGAATAGTAATGCAACTATGAGCAAAAAATATAAGATCACAAAACGTCGAATTTTTTTCCTTATTATATATTATTTCTTGACTTTCGTAAGGCATGTCAACACAACTGATCATAATATTTTTCAATAAAATTATTTTCTATTATTAGTATTTCCAGAAAGGAGTCTCGTTCAACAATTTCAAATTCCATAATCTTTAGAAGAATGAATTATACATTTATTCATGGTGATAAGAATATTGGAAAAGCAAAAGAAAGGTTAATGGAGGAGGGCAAACAATTTGGGAAAACGCTCAATGATTCAATTTCCGCTCTGTCGAAGTCTTGTGGAGATGTGGGTGTACAACTTTAATGGAGCTCGCTTCCTTTTTAAAAATAGATTTGGCAGAGGAAACGATTCTGGTTAGAACAATGACGTCATTAATGCTTCCAACTGCATAATTTTCATTTTGTGTTTTATTCGTAATTTTCGTGAAAGTTTTCTTGCTTGAAATAAGAGATTTTGGATTGTTAGTTTACTTGTCCGGAAGCGTATAGAAAATGTGGTGAAAACGGCGAATTTTGGAAGGGGGAGGGAGGGAGAATAACAACTAGAAAATGATTCTTATAGATGTTTTTTCTTCGTATAAATAAGTTCCTTGACCTAAACAAAATCGTTTTCAATAAGTCTTATAAATAAAGCTATATATAAATTACAAGTGGCGCGGTAAGAGGGATGCGCTGGGATCTCCAAGAGTCCTGCTCTTCCCCTCACACGTGGAAGATAGAATGGGCTCGGGGTTTCTCAGGTCGGTAGTGTAAATATTGTATATAAAAGTAAGTTGTTTTTTTTCTTCTTTTTATGTTCATAATTAGATTTCTATCCTTCTGTTTATATATAAAGAATAAAGAAATATTTTATTTATTTATATGTAATTTTTTTTCATTTATTTATATTCCTAAGTTATTATTTTTTAGTATAAATGTGATCAGTTATCACTATTACCTATTGCTCAACAATGGAAGATTAAATAATATTTTGTAGACTAGAAATCACATATATATATATAAACTGCTCAAAACTGAATTAGGATATTTCAGAGTTATATTTACTTTATTTTTTTTTAATAAAACACCTTATTTGATTTTTTTTGGGAGGGGGGGGTGTTTTCTCTTATTTGTTGGTAAACATAAAAAGTAAACAATTATTCCTTATTTTTAACTAAAGGATAATCATTGAGTAAACAGACAAATTTTTTTGAATTAGTGAAGTATTACCAAGTTTATGGGATGATTCTAAGCTAAATCGGTGACTCCATGAACAGTGTGCCAAATGGGTGCGGAGAATTACTGCGTAATAGAAACTTAATTAAACAAATTAATAAATTTTGAAAAATATTTACAATTTTCTGCTTTAAAAAATCTATTAATAATTAATTAATATAAAAATAAAAGAAAATTTTTAGGGAAAATAAATGACACATAACTAACAATATTCCTATTCATTTCTGAGCAGTATATATTTATGGATAGGAAGTAACTTTATTTTGTTTCATAGGGATAAAACGGTTTGGCAATGTTGTTTTTAGTTTGTTTTTTGCCCTAGCTACTCGAAATAAACGGTTGGCAAAAAAAAAACCTTTTCTTTTTTATGGAGAGTTGAAGTAACCAAGCTGTCAGTACTCCATTTAATCGCAAAATTCTGAATTTATAATATTAAACATTAAATGTACATTGACCCACCAATGTATTAATATTAAGCATACTAAACTATTAATGAAAACCGTAATTAATTCAGTAAAAGCTGAAATTATCATGCTCATAATTTTTTATCATTCCACGAAGTTCTGGTGAAGAAGCTCTGGGATCTCCTGGAGCTCTGCTTTGCTTTACAAACGAGGTTGACTAAACTTGGTTCCCAGTTCATAAGGCTAAATATAAATATTAAACTAAGTGGGAATGTGTAATTGTTTTATTTAAATTTTATTTTATTCATCCTGTACATAAATTATATTTATCTATTTATATTATTTAATTATACTTTTATAGCCATTTTTATTTGTATTTATACAT
>NW_027108624.1:2409419-2417831 GCF_000696795.3 Halyomorpha halys | reverse complement strand
AGGCATATTAAACAGGGGAAAAAGAAAAAAAAGAGGTGAAATGTATTGGGTTAAAAGAGAAACTATGAAAAAAATTGATAAAAGAAAAGATTAATAGAAAAAAAAATTATAGAAAGAAAATGATAACATAAAAAAATCATAAATTACTAATATAAATTATAAGTTTACTCGACTATGCGTATATTTTATTTGATTTAAAATATTGTCTCACTAGATAAAGGGTGCTGTGTATTTAGCAACCCAATACAGTTGGATAACACAACTTTTTTTAATAAAGTTTTCCTATCTCCCTTTAAACTTTTTTTTTTTCAATTTTATGAGTATTATAACAGTAACTCATTTTCTATATTATATGATTGAATACTTAAACTCTAAAACTTACTTGTGGCAGATTGTATTATTTCTCTTCAATAAAAAAATTAATAAAGAAAGTTCTGAAGATGATTAAATGAAATGAGTTTATTTCTTCTTTATGTAAGAAAACAAATACTGCATGTTGCTTCTTACAGTAACTAAGTTAAACCATTTTGGAGTGAGTGAAGTGTACAACAAAAGACACTTAATTGTTGATCTATTTCTTATACTTCCTATTGTCTCTGTCATTATTATTTTGAAAAATTGTTAATATTTAGTGGTTTTCAAATAATTTTTACTTCAGAGACTAATTCACTTTTTCATTAAATTAATAATGAATTCGGGATTCATATCTAATATATGTATAGCAAATAATTTGTATTTAAATGCAAAAATTAAGAAATTAAATATATCACGTATTGGGCACTGCAATCAAGCAATATCCATTTTACCCAATGGAATGGAAATTGTGGAACTCTAATTAACCTTGATAACTCGATTATAAAAAAAAAAATATTTCAATTAATTTTTTCAATATTATTTTAATAATACTTAAGCAAATATTAAACCATACACCTACATTAAAAATATTTTCCAAACCACTTTTATCAAATCTATAATTGCACATAAACAATCCCTAAGATTTCGTGATTCCATTCCTTGGATCGTCACTTAAACATTACGATTTTGTAAAAATTTGCCTGAAAAAATTTTTAATTATTCCTGGGTACTTTCGTATATTATTTTTTATATAAAATCTTTTCACTTTCTTGAGACTGTTTATTATTGTTTAAATAAAATAAATATTATCCAATTTAAATCTCAAAACAATGTATATTTCTTTATAAGTCCAATATTTCGGCCATCCTCAAGAACCATCTACCATAAAACAGCTTTTATTATACATAAGATTTTTAACAATTTTAAACAAACAACAATATCATAAATAAATAATCATACCTTAAATACAAATATACAACCACTTCAATTTTAAAAAACTTTATGCAGGCTATTCTGCCCAGGTCAATAATTCCAGTCCAAAATTACCCTATGAGACATTAAAGCATTAGGGAATCATATTAATTTATTAATAAGTAATTCTTTGCTTATATCTGATTACCTATTTTGTCAATTCTTCACATTAACATTAAAATTCTAATCACAGTCAATTTACACTATTATACTTCGTCAGAACAATACTTCTAACCTTTCCCACACTCAGGTTAGGCATATAATTTATTTATTTAAAGTTTATTTTGGTTAATTTTTTTATTTATTTTATTATTACAATTCATATCAAGGTTAATTATAATTATCAACATAAATACTATCTCATATTTTTTTAAAAATTAAGTTTGCTTGAAATCTCTGCATAGTGTGTGATTCAGATTTCTTGCGTCTGTTTTTTTTAAATTCACTGTATAATTAATGGTTTCTGATATGGAAAATGGACTCGAGTATTTTTTCTTTTTAATTTATTCTTTTCATAATGTAGTATAGTATTATAGTATTATAGTATTTTCAAAATCGAATATGTGCAGGTTTTTAGCCTCATAATGCACTAGTGCTGTTTTATTGTGATCCTTTTTTTTTGTTTTTTATATCACTACTGTGTTGATACATTCTATAAAAAAAAAATTATTTTATAAAATATATACACTACTGAGGGAACTAATACAAAAAAATCATATATGCAATCAAAAATCTTTTTTAGAACTCCAAATTAAATAATCCAAAACGACCTGAATGTCACACAAGTTATAAATCAGCCAGAAATAGATAACTCCAAACCCATTAGTTTTTAAGCTAGCTCTACAATTATTTTAAATAATCCTCCAAGATGTCTTAAAAGAATTAGGAACACGGATATTTCAACAAACAACTAGCGTAACTACAAATGAGTAGTTTCATCGCAGCCTCATATCAAGTTCATGTTCTGTATCTGTATTTTTACAAGAAACAAGACACAAATATTGTAAAACATGACAGGACTAGTTCTATCCATAGAAAATTATGTAAAAGTTAAACATAAATATACATACTAAATTAAAAAAATATTAATGGTAATAAATAGAGTAAATATTAATAACAATTGAATAATGAATTATTGCATTAAAAACAAGAATGACGTATTTTGTTTGCCATTATATAATCACATTAGTATCTCATCATCTACTTATCTCGTTCGGATATTGTATATAAATAAATTAAGATTTGTTAAAATCGGCTCTGTTAATACATAAACTATGTGAACACTTCGACTGAAGAACTCAATTCATTGACTGTTTATGATAGAAATTAAAACAAAACATAATTTTGAGCAGAAATTTATAGTTGTAGATCATATTAATTTAAAACCATTTATTACTATACTTTTTCTCATCCACCTCATCCGTTATGTTTACGCCATTTTCCATTACGTTCTACGACTTCATATATTAAATATATATATTTTTTTTTCTGAAATACTTAGCTTTCTAATGGTTTATTTTACATCTTCATTACTCATGTTATTTTCAGAAATTTGTTTTCAACGTAGAAAAATACTTATCAAATTCATTTATATTTTTGTATCCATTCATTTTGTTTTATTACTAATAATGACAATTGTTTCACTTACTTCGTACAAACAAAATTAGTTACTACTATTTATTATTTCAGTTTTTTAATATGATTTTTGCCTGCGAAAATATTTTTCAATTATGAACAACATTATTATGGTTTTCCATTGGGATTCATATTTAATTAATAAATATTAATCATAACGAAAGAGGAAAAACAATTTGGACTACATTACACCCTCAATTTCGTGTTGTAAAACTATATAATAATGAACATTTTTATAACAGTTTTATTTCATACTAATTTACAAAACCGAAATGCTATAAATACGTTAAATATATAAAAATAGAAATATTAAAAAAAGTTTATATTGAAATTTTGTTGCTATAATGTGGTCCATATGGTTTTATAATTTCAAAATACATATTTTTTTTCTTCTTAAGTTTTGAGAATCATTAATAATTTCAGGTAAACTGAATTAAATATACTTTGGTCCTTTCCGTCCTAAGTCCTTCGAACAATAGTCAATGCTCCTTATTATGTAACCAACAATGCCCTACATCATGACCTTAATATCCCATTTGTCTTAGCGCTTATTAAATCTAAATTCAGGACATTTCATGAGAAACACACTCATCATCCTAATCCTTTAGCACAATTCCTATCCAACTTCACACATCCCCACAATCCTCCCAGAAGTTTGGAACGGCAGTGGCCCAGAGACTTATTGTAAATAATTATATTGGAGTTCCAGCAATAATCTCTAGTACTCAGCGTCAGGCAAGGCAAGCCCTTTTTATTTAATTAAATTTTTTTTTCGATTTAATGTTTTGTAATGATTTAATATATATCGCTTCAAATATAGTAATTATATTTGACTTAACAAGAGATAAGAGAGTACATCTCTTGTCAATGTTCTCAAAAAGAATAAAACCATTTTTCAATCACTAAAGGGACTTTAGAAGAATCTATTTTGTTAATTCAGAACTCAAGCACTGATAGACGATTTTAATGAGAATAAGATCTAGCTGATACTAAAAACTATTAAATTTTACACTTATATAATGTTTGAATCGGCTCTAACATTAGTGAGGAAATGATAAAAAATAAAATAAAATAAATTATAAATAATATTGATGCTATAAAGTGGTACTTCTAGTGAAGAAGTTGCTGTAACTTTCCAATAATATACCAACCTAGTACCTAAATTTATGACTACAGTTTCGTAAATTTTTTATTTTATCCTTTTTCTTGAGAATCACACAAAGCAAATGTTCAAAAACTTATACTCAGAACTGGATACCTATTTTCTAGGATGTATAGTTTCTGTTTCTTTTATATCGTTAAATAAGTAATAAGGTTTATATATATTTTTTTTTTACTCTGACGAATGTTGAAAACCCAGCTTGGGTATATTGGTTTTTATTAGTTTATACAAATGATTTTTAATTCACCATTTTTGTAAAACTACTACAATGATTATTGTTATGATATAGTTTTACAGGCCAACTCTATTTGTAAGGGGGTTGCCCCATATACAAATAAATAAATTATTATTAATTTGTTATAAAACCCATTATATTTTTGCTTTCTATTATTTCTTTACTATTTTTTTCTTATACTTAATGTTGACCTACTCTCAGGCCAAAACGTCAGTGCATACTCGACATCATCATAATAATAAAAAATGCTGTCATAAAGCTGCCAATAATTAATAAGAGTTCCATTGCTACATTTTCAATATTGTTCAATTATATTTATTTAGCCCTCATTCTCCTCTTAGAATATATTTGAATAAGGCTGAAAATGAGAAAAAGCAAAGAACATTGGTAGATATTGGAGCGAGGGTGAAGGCACCAGATAGTCGCCCGGTCCAAGGTGGCGGTCAGCAAATGTAATATGTTGCCAACTACAGCACTAAATAAATTACAAGTTACAGCCTTCCCTTCTGATAACGTTCACTCTGCGAATATCCCATATGCCTCCAAATATTAACTATAGATTAAACATATTACATTTACAATAGCCCTAAACTAATTGTTATTATTGATACAATAATGTATAAATTCTTAATGACTAATAAAAGACAGTAAGAATAATATTTCAATATTAAGAAAAATGTATATGCCTCAAACTGATTTTGAGTACTCAATTGTGAATAAATAGTTGATTTATTTAATGTTTGTATGTTTCGGTATATAAATTTTGTTTGTTTTTTTTTGCTGCATTTCATAATAAAGTAAAACCACACTATCGTATTCACGAATGCCTGAGGATAAAAAAAAAGATACACACTTTATTTAAAAAGTAGTGCCGCCAAATTGCAGTTGGTTACTACACGCACAGAATACTAAGACTAATTGGACAATTGCTTATCATTCATCATGACAAAGACTTATTAAGTTTCATTAAACAATTCTGAATACTCTCAAAAAAATTGAGGGAGGGGAGGTTAAATTGGATCTTAAACACCCAGCATAAGGTGAATAGTAATAAAAGGAAATATTTACTAAACAAAAAATTTAAAACCTTTCTGAAAAAAAAGTAAAAACATACAGCAACTAAGTATCACATTTAATGTCATACAAAATATCCTAATAAATAATTTTTTATCTATTTAGGATTCGTCCCTCAATATTAGATTTAGAAAATATAAGAAAAAAAAACTCCTTAGAACCCTTGACGTGATGTTTTTCATAGTCCTCGTTGAAAGGCCTTAAGATAACAAATCTCGACACCGCGTCCCCTCCAAGTGACACTGCACAAGCACACTTTTATGTCAATACAAGGTACTCGTATGAATCGCCAAACGACTCTTCTGCTGTCAAAGCTACTGTACTTGTTGATTCAACAAGTACAAGCCTATAGACTCTGGGGCTTGAAAGCAAACCACGATACCCTCAGATAAGGTTGTTTTAGCCTCTGCACACAGAATGCTGAACAAGATTTTTTGTTATAGTTACCAAAGCTTATTTATTTTAATGAACCGTAAGGATTCTGAAGTAGAAGGATGTGATAGGTATTAGTTGTTTGTTTGCATTACGTAACAACAGCCAAACCAGAAGCCAACATGCGTATGATGGGTTAATCCACCTCGTAAATAAAACAAATATATTTTATAACACCATAAAAATCCTAGAGTCATCTTTGATTTATACTTAACATGGAATTGCCAAATTTCCCTCTCGAACTCGAAAAACCATCTCAATCCTAAAACAGCTTCTAGGATCCCATAATTCATTCCTTCCAAGTACCACCTTCTAGTACCCTCCTTTATTCATCCAAATCTCGACTATGGATGCCTAGTGCATGGAGGACTAACCATTGAACAAAAAAATAGACTAAAAATATTAATGAACTACTTTATAAGATTCATCTTCCATATTTTCAGGCATTTTCATATCTCTCACTACTATTCCAAGCAAAGTTGGCTCTATTCCAGTATCCGAAGACTATACCTCCTTGGCACATTTATATTTCAATTCCTAATAACCAGAAAACCTTCCTATATCATTGACCTCCTCACCCTACGAGGGTGGACTATTCATTCACCTGTTAAACAGAAAAACTTAACCTACCGATTTCTATATCCCTACCTGCAGAACTGCGTCCTTTGAAAACTCCTTTGCTGTCCGAGCTACTAAATTTTGGAACTCCTTATCCATATCCGTAAAGCTTCCTCCTTAATATCATTCAAACACCAATAACGTATCCATTTCCTTTATTATCAATCTTCCATCAATATAAGCTTGGATAAATATGTATCTTTCATTCGTATTTTATTTATATAAATATTATAATAGTTTTTATTTAATTTTGTTCAAAATAAGTTAATGTAGCCAAAAAAAAACTGTTAAAATTATCCCATATTGTTATTATTAAGAGACCAAGTGTCCTCTAAATAACCAAGTGTCTTAGTTTGGAGATTAACTGTTAACCAGAGAGCAGTTCCTGTGACAGATCACATTTTACAAACAGTGCTAAAGTTAATGTCTGTCCAATAAGTTCCGAAATCTGTATTGGAAGTGTGGTGTTGTTGGTTCATAATTGGTAATCATCATCAAATGTTCATATTTCAAATACTCAGTTGAAAATTGAAAGTATTTGCCAGTGCATATTGAGCAAAACGGGATACGAGTGTGGTCATATCAAACTAAATCTAACGAAATTTAAAATATATGGATAACCATTGCACTGCATAAATAATTTTTCATACTAATATTAGATCGGAGTAAAAGCTAAAAAATAAGGCGTTTTTAGGTTATTTTCGGAAGACTAATACAATAAAACTCAAGTCTTTATGTTAGATTTTTTATCAACGTTATTGATATTAACAACTGTATTAACAATATATACAACAAGTAAATTTGATGTTAGTTATACAATGACATGATACAGACATGTGAAGAATCCATTGATAGAACTCCAATAACATTTCTAGAAGAAAAGACCTGGATTTTCAGACACTTAGGAAGATAATCAGATAATGAAGAAATGAGGTTAGAAACAAGTTGGTCTGGGTAGTTAGGAAGTTTATCCTAGAAGGATTGGTATCTGGTTCTGGCAGTAAGGAGCATTAACTTTAAATTCATAGTCAATTCATATCTTTGCCTTAAATAATTAACAATAACATGCCAGTAATTGCACTTCCCGTTATTGAACCACGAATTTCCAATTTAAACTGAAACACTAAGTCTCATGCCAAAAGTTTACTTTATTATAATTTATTGGGTGCTTGAAGCATTTGTTAAGTTAGAGTTGAGGCAGTCCGAATTGCGTGGGGCTTATAACTTCAAACGTTTAACAACGTTCAATTACATTTTAAGCCCGCTGTAGCCAATCAGAGTTGGATACAAATCCCAATCAGAATAAAGCCAGGCCGAATAAAAAAGAATTATTCATCTCGAAATTAAGCGTGGTTTACACAATAAATTATTTTAAAAGCCAAAAAAAATATTCGAAAACGTATTATAGAAGAATTTATTGGTTTAAATTTGTCAAGTCTGTGAACATACCACAAATCTAACACACCTTATTGCTCTATATCATCTTATTATTAAATTAATTATATGAATATATTTCTTTATGTAATTTGTTATCTTCCTAACTTGAATTAAAAATTCTCTCTAATTATCATAGAGAGAGAAAATCTTTATTTAAAAAAAATTGTGCTGCTCAAATATGTCCCAACATATTTGAGCAGAATTATTTATACCTAGATAGACACTTTTTTTTAAAATTCTTTTCATGTATAAGCATAGTTTTATAATATATAATAGTAATACATGTTTTTTATTTGTTTTATCATTTTAGTTCTTTTACTTTTTCTTTCTATATTTTCGTTTTGTTTTATCTTGTTTTTCTCTATTATGCTTCATTTTTTTTTTCGTTATATATCTATATTTCTAATTATATTTTTTCCCTTAGCTAAATGTATCATTCCTTTTTTACCCTCTTAAAATGAAATTAAAATATAAATAATAAAAGTTTTAAATA
>NW_027108624.1:2408501-2409114 GCF_000696795.3 Halyomorpha halys | reverse complement strand
AATAATAAGATTTCTATAAAATATAATTATATTTACTGTATAAATGATATTTTTCACAGAAAAAGTTGAAAATAAGGAAGAACTAATCAAAGCTAGAGATTGTCAACCTTCACTTCACTTCAATGGCCAGTGAAAGTTAATCTTCACCATGTCCCATCGGCTATCAGCAAGGTTAAGGTTGTTGCTTTCTAATTTACGATTAACTATGAATTTATTTATTTTTTAAAATTCTGTCATTGTAATAAATGTATTAGGTACTCACTTATATGATCTGGCGGACTATATTTCTGTTTTTGCGGATTATAACTTGACACTCTAAACTGTGTCGTACTTTTGCGATTTCAGGCCCGACCTCCGCTAAAAGGGTCAGTTGGGAGTTCGATTACACCTTTTGTGTGAGCTCAGCGAGCCGAAGTTGACTGCTGTTACCCAATTAAAGCAGTGATGATATAATAATAATAGAGTAGAATATAAGCTATATAAATAATCCACACCAAATATATATTCATCAGGTATAATATAGAAGTACCATATATTTATTTACTTTATTGGCTGAGTAGTGTTATTGCTTAATGTTCATGTTAATATTGCACAATGGAAAGTAAAAATATAT
>NW_027108624.1:2401413-2408301 GCF_000696795.3 Halyomorpha halys | reverse complement strand
TGTTCACTTTTCTGTTAACATCAACCATCACTGTTTTATTTATATATATATATATATATACCTCTCCACCCCTCCCCAACACATTCTCTCTACCACTCTATAAATCGTCTACTCTATAAAATAACCCTTCTGTACTGTTTATGATGTTTTGATGAACAGTGTTGGGTGTGGTATATCATTTTTCTATAAATGTACTAATGAATTGTTTATTATTGAGTGAATTTTGAATCAGTAAAAGTTTGCGACGATATAAATGTCAAAATACGTGAAAATTTGTATATACTTTCCGGCGTTGCGTAAAACATTTGAGTCGACCTAGATTAGACATTTTCCAATACTTTTCAACTCCTAGTGCTGTAATTACTAAACTGGCTCTTACATCTGTTAACTTGACCATCGCTATTTTTTTCACGAAAAACCCATAAAATATTGAGAGGGGATGGGTCCACTGTATTATTTTCCTCAGAGTACTGGCTCAGCTTACGGCAGCTCTGAAATAAGCTAACAAACACTTTACGAAGGCCAAGATATAAAGCAACATTTAATTTTTTAATTAATTTTTTTAATAAAACCTATTACACGTTTATGCAGAGGAAAACATGGCATAGATTGAACTGTTTTTAGTTTTTTTTAGACGAAACGGAATCGACAAAATAAATTATAAATTATAAATTCATTCAAAATCAATCGAAAAAATCTTATAAGGAAAGTAGTTAATTATAGATTCTGAATATTAAGGCAAATCTTTATTTACATCAAACATGGAGAGCATAAATGTGTACAAATCTTTTGACAATTTTTAAACAATACTGAGTACAAATACGAGGACAGGGTTGGGCAGGAGTCATTACATGCGAAACCTAATTATTACTATAATTACTCTAAGACAACCGTTAAATTGTTCAAAATATCAAAAATTATTGGCAATTAGAAAAATTATACTGAAGTAATTGAAAAACAAAATGCTAAGTAATTTCAATTACAATTACTTCTTGTCATTATTAATTGCAATTACAATTACATATAATTTAACTCATAATTGAATCGAGTTTATTTGAACATATTTCTTGTGACCTGAAATCCTAAAAGTTAAAATTAATCTATTTTAAAAAGGTGCGAACATAGAATCGATTTTATATTTATTTTCAGCGTCTTCGAAAATTTATAAATAAACCGTAATAAGTTAATACATCTAAAACCCAGCGGGCAATCTTAAACTGGATAAGTCTTCTTAATTTGGATCCGTTGTTAAACAGATTTCTTCCAATTTATAGTTTAGTATTTGTAATCACAATTACAATCAGTTGTGTTTATTATAATTACTTGGAATTATAGGGGGATTAATAACGATTACATAAGAATGTTGTTGGTGATGGTGGCAATTACGTTTGCTCAGGTGGTTGTAATTGTGGTCACACAATTAGAATTACAGGAGTTCACCAAGATATTGCAATTACAATTACAATTACTTTTTTCCAAGCTCCGCGTGTGGATGCATCTTGCACTTGACTTGGATTTGTGCCAAAATAATCGACAACAGACGGATCGGCCACATAGAGACAAACCAATCCTATTATCCCACGAACTTTATGTCTTCTTGTGATCAAAAGTAAGGAATCCAGTTCGTAGAATATTGCCCTTGTTATGTTGATACGCTTTCTTGATTCACATTCTATAGCGTGGATTGAACCTGAATTCCTTTTAGGATTGAAATATAAATCAGCGTATAAAAATGTTAATCTTGTTTATGAATCCGGCTCACTTGGAATATCCTTTCTTAAAAAGAAAATAAAGATGAAATGAAGGATGAAGGGGAAGGGAAGGGTTGAGGGAGCTGTGTCCTTGGCAAGCGAGGCAACTAATGAACACCCATTTTCAGTAAATTCTTTCCAATTTGTCTTTCCTTTTCCTTTCGACAACTTTGGACTTGTTAATTCGACCAGATAACTCTACTCGCGAGACTAATGCCTCAGAAATTGTTTGTATATTTTTCAAACATTTGCATTGGCCCATTTTTAAAGATTAGAAGAGACGGTTCGTTAAGATTCAGTTGTTCAAATTCATCTGAATCCAAGGCATATTTCCATAAGAGGCATGACTGACTAGTGATGAACTAAAACTTCAATACATATATTTAATACAATTACATAGACATATAATGAAAATAACCATGTCGGTTTTCCATTAAGGCATAAGGTAAGGCAAGGGCAACTAAATGTTATAATTATTGAATTTATAAATCCTACAATGATATACCCATGTATCTTCCTATATGTTATATATGAAACTTGTCAATCATACCTCAATAACAATAGTCCATGATTAATTCCCTAACAACTAACTACTATGTATGTTTACTCAAGATGTACAGATATTATACTATTTATTTTATTATTAGAGACCCCGAAAGCTAACAGATATGTGTGTGAGAAGCATGTACTCTCGGGTTCAGAATGTGCCAACGCCCTGAAACTTAATATTAATTATGCACCCCTGCGTGGAGTCCCAGGAACCAGCAGACAGCGGAGAGAAGTTGGGTCCTTCTGTCACCAATGCGGTAGAGATCTAAACACCAGCCCACGTGCATGCCCCGACTCCCTTCTCATAATCAGTCAAGCACTGAGAAAAACAGTACACCTGCTTCGACGAGGTCTTCTGTATTGACGGTGAAGGATCCTCGTGATGTGCAGATATAGTTGCGTTCCCTAAGACCGGTGGTCCCGCTCTTGGATCCAGCGGTGCGATTTGAGAATAATGATTTCGATCAGGTAGGTGAAGTTAAAAGGGAAAAAAAGAAATATATGAAAAATTCATCTGTTTCCTAAAAGGAAAATTCCACGAGACCTTCGGAAACAGAGTTTTCACCGTGTGAGAGGCCTCTGGTTCGAATCCTTGTTGTTGTGGAACAAATTCATATAGTACTAGGAACGTTGTAGAAGACATAAGTGTTAGCATTGGGGATACTGCGAATTCGGCCGAAAATATGCTGTATTCTCTCAGCATTATACATTGCATGGAAATTGGATGGTACTTATTTATTTTAACTTATTTCAAACTTCGTTAATGTCTTTTTAGTTTGCTTATTTATTTTAAATTTATTTATTAATATTTAACCTATTTATTTGGTGTCAACATTATTACCTGTTATTATTTTATTTTTATTTGCTTCTACATTTTCATTTATTTACGTTTTCTCATCAATTCTTTCTTTTCTTTACGTGTGTTATGAAAATATCAATTATGGAAGAGTTCATAAGTTTGAAAGAGAACTTATGTAGTTAACTCAATATTTGTGACATATCACCAGAAGAGAGGGGAAGGATCTGAGATATACTATAGAGTGGGATGTAATGGGAGGATTAATTATATTTTGTTAGTAACTAAAAAAATACAAAAGAAGAAGAAATGAATAATAAAAAAAAATACAAATTCAATGTAATTTTGTTAATTAAAAAAAACAGTGTTGTAAATATTGTATCAAACTTACATATATTTTTTTGTATTTAAGATCAGTATGCTTTGGTATAGTAGTTTTCTCTCAATTAGTTTCATTTTATTTTTAATATATTGATTCATTTATTTTTCTAGTTTTATTTATTTCGAATATATGATATGATTGAATTGAATGCTCATTACATTTGAGTGGGACAGATTGCATTATTTTATTGAAAAAGTTTTAATAAATATCTAAATTCTTTATATCTGTGTTTATTTTAATATCTTAGCTTAAAAACGATAAGTTGTTTATGACTAACAAACTTTTATAAGGCAAATTTAGTAATTTTTATTTTTAATTTCCCTTGCCTCTATCTAAAATATATGTAAAAGTGAACTTTTAACTTTATGCTATCGATTGTCAATCATCATTTTGTTTCTCAATTTATTATTAGAAGCTACGTTTAGATTTAATACTACTTATTTTATTTTATTTACTTATTTCTTTTTTTTTTTTTTTTTTTCTACTCTCTGTTATAACATTATTCACTCTATTGTCAGTTTTCATTGTTTTAATTTATTATTAGAAGTTACATTATTTATTTTATTTGTTTTGTTTTTTACTTCCTACTCTTAGACACTAAAGAGTCGAAAGTAAAATTTTCATTTTCCGTATTATTATTCTGAAAGGATTCCTCCCAAAATAAAGAAAGAATTTCATTATCATTATTATTGTATATAAAATATTTATTGTAGGAAAGTTCTCGGAATTTTAATTAAACTCCTTACATAAAACGATCATAAGCATCAGATAGGTCTTATCTTTATTCAAATGGTCTGAGGGGGCCTAAAAGTTGAATTTTCATAATAACTTCCTCTAAAGTATATTTTGTTTATTTCAAATAATTTTCCATCTCTAATTATCTGTACCAATTAAACATGGATAAACAGTATGAAATAAATTTATAATTAGTTAGCAGGCTGAAAATGAATTTCCGGAAACAATAATAATAACATAGATGTATAGTATACCATTGGAAAGCCAAAGAGTTTAGAAAAATTACTATCTAACATATTAAGTTGAAGTAGATAATTGAGAGTGACGAAAAACTCATAATTTGAATATATAAAAAATGAATATATAAATAAATGTTTCAGCATTATTATAGTTGTTATGATTATTATCACTTTTTTATTTCATATGGCATACACTAAAGGGGAAGTACAGAAATAATACAACTATTTGCACCCTTCAGAAGATGGTTGGGTGTGCGGTCAGCTAAGATAAACAAACAAAACCTATTTATTTATGCCGACGTTTCTACTTGGAATTCAGGCCTTCATCGGGGTTGAAAAACAAAACCAGGCAACAAGGTTAATTCAGAGAAACATTAAAATAAAAATAAAATGATAATAAACAAACTTGGAAATATACACAACAATAAATTAAGTAGATAGTAGTTGATATTAATATATATATATATATATATATATATATATATATATATATATATATACCTTTATAACCTTTAACGTCGGCACAAATAAATAAGTTTCGTTTATCTGTGTATCCTTGCTGAACGCACCCTTGGCCATCTTCTGCTCATATTAATCTACGGTAAACCATTAATTCCTCATTATTTTCACCCTTGATTGAGTATAAACTAATTTCTAATCGAAGTATGGTAGTAAGTGACGGTTGTTTAATGACCGCACCGCACCATATTTTTATACTTGAATTAAGTTATTTTTATACTCCATTTGGCTAAAGTTACATCAGCGAACCATGTTAAAACTTAAACAATATAAAAAAAAATAAATAAAAAGAATAATTAAATTTAAAACATATAAATCAAACATTTTAGGGGTTGATCCACCTTGGCGGTGATTGTGACAGTAACAGCGATAATGAAGCTACCCAATGATGGTGTTAGGTAATATTGCTGTCACAGTGGAACGTCCGCATAGGGGTAAAAACATCTGAAGCGGAGATAAAACTATTAACCGGGCCTCCTAACCTGCTTGGTCAAAGAGAACTAAATGCCTAATCTCCTCACAAGACGAACTCACCTCCAACCCTCTACTTTAAGCTTCATTAATCACACTCATCTTAATTAGTGAGCATTATCCTGATCTTCGTTAAGGGAATTTAAAAACAGGTTTTTTCTCCACACATTGTATAAAAATTTACTACTTTTTATGGGAGCGAAGTGGCACAGTGATCAGCGTAAGCGTTGGCACTACCTCCGAGGAAACGAGTTCGAATCTGGCTGTGACAGATATTTTTTTATTCTGTTTCTGTACCCGTGGGCCAACCCTGTGGGTTCTGGAGCCCTCGTAATATCCACGCAGTCCTATAAAGAGGGTACCCTGTAAAATTTTGTGCAAGGCCATGTTAGATTTTTATGTACATATATTGTTTCTGTATTCAAGATGTATTCTATTTTTATCCTATTGATCGTACCTTTATCTTATATTTGATGAAGGGGGAAAAAAAAGAGTTGTAATAGTTAAGACAGAAAATTATATTAAGAAAAACATTGAGAAATAATAACAAAAAAATAAAGAATAATAAAAGGGAGAAAATGACAATATTTAAACGAAAATGAACAATAACAATAAAAAAAAAAAAGTATTACTAACTGTAATTTAATAATTTTAAATTACAGTTAGTAATACTTTTTTGATGTAAAATCGTCTATTTTTAGTCAAAGTAACTTTAGAAAACTAAGAATTGAGTAAATTTGTTTTGGCCGGTTTGAAAAATTATCAATCTTTTTTTTTTTGTTCATTAGTACAAAGAGAGAGTAAGTCGGGGCAAGAGAAGACTTAAATTTTTAAAGTTTGACTTTGAAACGTTATAGATAATTTAATTTTTAAGATAGAGAATTGGAAATTGTTCATTAAATAAGCCGCATTGCAGAAAAATATTAAAAATAACTGCATGATAATATTATATCTTAAAATATTTTAAGTCCTAATTTAGGCGTAAGTACAATCATACCCAAAAAGAAATTATCTGAAGGAGCAAATAACTTTCATTTCTCTTGTGTATGGAATGAAAGGTTCTCGAGGCAAGGAACATGTTCACCCAAAATTTCAGAACCACTATATATTTCTTCATTAGTCAAAACTGCAGTGAGTTTTGAAATCTCCCCCTGTAGTCAAGAGATTTAGAGAGAGAATAAGTTATGCTACTCAACTGTATGTATTGGCTTGCTATATATACACCATACTAATACCTAGCTAGACATTTCTTTTTATCACTATAATGTATAGGCATAGTACAGTAAATTTATAATATATATTATAGTGATACATTTTTTTTTTTGTTATATCATTTTTGTTCTTTTTTTTTTTCTTTCTATTCTTTTTTATCCTTTCTTTCCTTCTTCTTCTTTTTTTTTCCATTATTAATCTATTTATCTAATTATACTTTCTCCTTTAACCCAA
>NW_027108624.1:2398239-2401274 GCF_000696795.3 Halyomorpha halys | reverse complement strand
AAATAACTAAATTATATATAAAATAATATAGATAAAAATAGTTGATAAAAATATTAATAAATATCAAAAATATTTATAAAACAAAATTTAAAGTGAAACGTTAGGGATAAGTGTAAGATGGGTGAAGAATCAACTTCATCAGATTCCAGAAATTAACTCTCCTTATGCAGGCAAATTTTTATTTATTCCTTTTATTTTTTTTTTATAAAAGATAAAAAACAGTGAGGAAGCATATGTACTTGGAATAAAATAAAAATATTTAATGAAGGAAGATTATTCTCACTACATCGTACTGATTAACAATGACAATCTTCCAGTCCTAAATTTTAAAATATAATTATTCCATAATTATAAAGAATATGATTCGTTTGAAATAAAAACCCGTGTGTATATTTGTATAAACAAGTCTATTTGTAAATAAAGAATTATATAAAAAGAACTTAAAAAACTAAACAATATTTTAAATTAGGACATATTATCATACTGGACCAACAGTACAATAAATCACTAATATACTCGTATTAGACACGCTACGGTTATCAACAAACATAATATCTTCCTCTGGGGCAGTAAAAGGATTTGTATTAATGCCCTGACAGATATAGCTGTCCCAATATGTGCATTTACATCTCTGAGTTATGGCCTCCAAAGAAGTCGGGGTATTTCAGTTCGGAGGATTCTTTTGTGCTTTGAATAAGCCTTTTGTCAGTTTGATAAAGTTTCTGTCAAACCTGTGGGGGATGGGGGGTGGCTGAACCCCTAAATCCTCCTCCTATATATACTACTGCCTATTGTTTCGATAAACTAATCCATATATTGTTCTCCTACTTTCTACCTTCCAACAGGTAACGTAACGTGCTATATTTCAGGGATTGGGAAAGCTGAAATTCGAGCAATATATAAATTTGTATATATCATTTAAATATACGTATATGTCATTTGTTAAATTTAAATATACAGTAGAACCCCGATTATTCAATGCAGTGTGGCCAGAGGTAACATGAAAGTCAGGATATGATGCGGTATAAAGAGAAAGAGAAATGATTTATTTATTAAACCCTACTGCCCAAAAATAATGAGTTGCTGTAATACACTAGCAAACTGATCAATCATATAAAATATAACACAAACACTGACAAAAACGAATTCGCAAAGATACAATAATTATATCACAATACAACTTACTTTTTTTTTTTATTTTATAACTAATTGTAAGATCACATTTGATTACTTTTTTTTTAGTTCCACTGTCAATTTTCTTTCTTTCTTATTTTTTTTTTCCTTTTTGTTCCGTCGTTGACAGTATCTCCCCTGTCCTCTATTTCACTCTCGCACACCTCATATTTCTCTGTTCCCCTGATCAAATATTCAATTCTTTAAACAAGTTTAATACAAATTTAATGATCAGTCAAATGTTAAAATGTCCAGTATGTACACATAAAAGAATTAAATAATACGATAATGAAGCTGTGATTGAATTAAAATGTAAAATGCATTAAATTGAAATAAAATAGCAATATTAACAGTAAAGCTGCAAAACAAATAAGTAAGTTAAAAATAAAATTAATAAGTTAAAAATAAATAAACAAGTTAAAAATTGATAAATAGGTTTTTAAAAAACAACAAATAAACGTGTTAATTCATTTTTTTATTATTTTTACTAAAATAAAAAAATCTGTTTTTTTTTTGTATTTATTAAATTAATTGGTAAAAAAAAATTGTTTATTTGATGGAGATTACTGCTTACTTTCATTTATTAGGTATATTGTCACTTTTTAATTTTCGTACTATTCAAAAAAAGCACTAAAAAATTAATTTCTTGAATTGCAATGAAAAAAAAATGTAAAAAAAACTTGAGAGTTATTTCGACAAGAGGTAATAATGAACTAAATTATTGCTCTAAATAAATATGAGAAATATAATTAATACTTCGGCAAGCATGAAGAAGTAAAGAATTAAATCAATTTCTACACATTTATATAATGTGGATTAATTATTTTAGTTGGAGAAGTACTATACGGTATCTAAATCAATATATATATAAAGGTCACATCAAAGAACTGAAACGCGTTTTTTGGCTTATTATTTTATATACTTGGACCAATACCGATGTGTATATAAAAGTATATTAGAAGCTATCAATATTGGAAACATGCTTAAATTGTAATTTAGCTAAAACATATATCTGACATTAGTTTTTATGGGTAGAATGATTAATCCATAATAAATACTTGATTTAGGTTTTATGTTCTACAGTTGAGGTAGTAATATATTTAATTTTAAATGATTTGTTTATTGTGATAGAATTGAAAAATAGGATAATATTAATTATATTTTTGATATATACATAAATTCAAATTAATTCACCTTATAATGTGAATGAATAGAGTCACTTCACGAAAATCTCTTCAATAAATTGGATAAATTTTATATGGATACATTGCCATAAAGTATTTTCAAAGTATTTAATTTAAAATTTCCATTTCTTATCTCCCTCTCTCCCTTATTTATGAGGCTCCTTTGCACTTTTGTACAAATGTTCTCTAAACTAGAGGTCGAACGCGGCCATTTGGGAAAAGTTCCAACACCCCAACTTCAAAGGTCGACTTGAAAACAATTTTTAAAATAGAAAATTTACTGCAACCATCTTTTATATATCTAAATGTTATATATCAATCATTTTTCGTATTTAATTAATTTTTAACTAACAATGTAGATATTAAGGTTTAGATATAACCCTGAAGCTCGCCAAAGCTGCTTACAGACTTTTTCCTACTAATCTTACCCAAATCAAAACCTGTCTATAAAATCAGACTATATTAAATGATCACATTACTATATTAATGACTATACTAAATCCTCAAATCTGCAAATCAAAATAATGACGATAACGTATTCCTTTCTTATACAATCTTTTTTTTTTTTTTTTATTTGAAGAAGAGATTTATTTATTGATAGATATTACAATCTGCCACACAGTTGTGGGCAATAAGTAATATTGATAAATGATCACATACATACTAAAATAAAAAAAA
>NW_027108624.1:2386955-2394449 GCF_000696795.3 Halyomorpha halys | reverse complement strand
CTATATTTTAGCTCTCATGTGAGCAGTATCACTTATTGTTCCACTGACACTGTTTTTTTCACTACTGTTTTAATGTTAGTTCACTGAAAAATAGATTATTGTGGGACACGAAGTATCTTATGTTCATTTGCTAACTAGCGCATGCGCACAACGCTTATACAATCTAACAACGTTACACGCCCCTTTTATTAACACAAGAATGCCATTATTTAAGTTACTTACCGAGTGCAACATATATAAATTGGGCAACAATAAAGACTTTCTAATCTATTGTAAAATACGATGTTATATCAACATTGAAACTAACTTTTAACAAACTAGGAAGAACTCAGATGAAGGCTGAATTCACTTCGTATCGTAAGTCTAATGCCTGTTCTGCCCTTTCTAGTCCTTAGGGCTACATATAAATACATAGAAGAAGACTAGGAAGGGTATGTAAAACTGGGGAAAACTTTTCCCAATCAAATTTTGTGTAGGTAAGAGTTTGGGAGAGAGAGAATTCGTCTAATTGAGCATCTTAAAAGGAGGAGATTTTAGGTGAACCAATACATTTTAAGGAAGTGGCCCAACGAGATGTCTTATTAGAAGAGGTAGAAGGAGAAGTAGAGGCATACCTACTAGGACTATAGTCTACAAGTTTTGTCGGAACATAAAACATGTACACATGTGTTACACATAAAGCTGTATGAAAGTTGTTGGTATCCGGTTGAATGACAAGTTGGCCACTTCTTGCACTCAGTAATGATACAGTTGAAACATAAGATTTGATTAGATGACAAGAAAAAAGTCGTATTCTCTGGTTCCAAAGCGGCCAGTTAGTTCAACCTTAATAGGCCATATGTTCTTAGGAACAATTATATAGTTTATAACAATAGCCGTTGAAGACTGTTTATAATAATAGCTGTTATTATAAACAGTAATAAAACAAAAATAGTTACGGATAACATCATACCACGATTTGTAGCCATCTGAATTGTCCTCTGGACTTGCCTTACTTCAGATCAAATAAATTTCCTTTACCACACTATATTTCCAAAATGTCTCAGAACCTAGACAGTAATAACAAACTATTTAATTTCACTTCCGTGATTTTCGGACCACCACACAAACAAGAGGGGCAGTAGCTCTGGAGGAGACCCGCATAGCCGGTCATATTCTATCATCGTATGAATATAAATATTATTGTATTACATAATATAACATCATTATATCGTGTGTTTTGTTGCATAAATTATGAAGATCTACGTTGGGTTTCAGTGCTTAATTTAATATTTCATGGGGGACCGCTGAAACGTGTCCCCGGACCTGGGAAAATTATCCCCAAGGCCTTTGGTTTCTCTCCACGGCCCTGTTCCCACTTTTAATTTTTTTTTTTTTAAGGCTCCTGTAGAACTTATCTTCTTTTGGAAATTACAGATCTCAGGTACTTACGGTTCTCCACGTTTTCAAAAACTCTCTTGTTTCTGTACAAACCAATTCACTATCTTTTCTTATTCATTTATATTTATTTATCTCTATCCTTTTTTTATTTCAAGATTATCTTTACTGACATTAATCAATATTTTTTTATTTATTTTAACTTCGCGTCTACCTAACCTAAACCTTACCTAGCACGGTTATTCTTTCATATTTAAACCTTTTCCAGTATGAGTTATATGCATGCTTTTATTTTTTCTATTTATACAAATACTCACGTATTACGAGTTATTTAGGTGAATACCAGAGTTCTCAGAAACCTATGGTTTAATATATATTTATTTTCGAAGTTGTGACACTGAATTAACCGAAAAGAATGCTGCATTTGACAACTAAGGCAGGTATGACGTAATATTTTTTACCTGTGTCAATAAACTTTCGTGGAATAATTATTTCTGAAACGATTATTATTCGTCCGATGATTAATTAATTGATGAAATTATTTCAATCAAATAACTACCTTCCTTATAATGATGAGAAGATGATTGATATTTGGAGAAAATGGTTTACCGTGGATAATATATATATGGAGAAGATGTTTCACCATGGATAATATATATATGGAGAAGATGGTTCACCATGGATAATATATATATGGAGAAGATGGTTCACCATGGATAATATATATATGGAGAAGATGGTTCACCGTGGATAATATATATATGGAGAAGATGGTTCACCATGGATAATATATATATGGAGAAGGTGGTTCACCGTGGATAATATATATATGGAGAAGATGGTTCACCATGGATAATATATATATGGAGAAGGTGGTTCACCATGGATAATATATATATGGAGAAGATGGTTCACCATGGATAATATATATATGGAGAAGATGGTTCACCGTGGATAATATATATATGGAGAAGATGGTTCACCGTGGATAATATATATATATGGAGAAGATGGTTCACCGTGGATAATATATATATGGAGAAGATGGTTCACCGTGGATAATATATATATATGGAGAAGATGGTTCACCGTGGATAATATATATATGGAGAAGATGGTTCACCGTGGATTATATATATATATGGAGAAGATGGTTGAGGGGTGCGGTCAGAGAATAACCCAAATAAGTTGAAATAACTTATTTAATAGTGCCAGAATTTCTAGCCTTCAACAGGGCTGCTAGCAGGAAATCGGAAAACCCGTGTACTTTTGAAATAAAGTAATAAATTCCTGAAACAGTCATTTCTGAAATTATAATTATCTAATAATCATCATTTCACTATTTCCTTATTCTATGAATAACTTATTTCACAAAAACGTAAAATAGATATTTCCGAAATAACTATATTTCTCAACTCACGTTAAAATGAAGATGCACCGCAATAAACGTAAATAGTTTACAACCATTTGAACAACAGTCGTAACCACTGCCATTGTGTATACTTTCTGACAGTTTCCGTTGTGGTTTTATTGTCATACTAAGCGTGATAGTTGACTATAAATGTAGCTGCAGTGAAGCTACATTACGTCAAAATCCGTTACTATTATTTATTACCACAGCAGTTGCAGCTATTGAAAAGGTTTAAATTGTATAGCAGTTTCTGTAATGGAAATATATAATGTTGTGAAAGTACAGTCACCACTGTCACGTTAAAACCCGTTTAATTGTAATACAAAAAGGTGGAACGGAACGGAGCGGTGTAGTTCACTACTTTAATTTTGATAGCAGGCCGGAGTGGAATGGGCCATAGTGAAGCAATCAAGTGGGTGTCCTGCTAAAGAGTAAAATTATAGCATAATATATTTCCAAAATAATTTGTTTAGGATATCAAACCATTTAATTAAAAAATGTTATTTCGAAAAACTTTATTCAGGTCTACTATAAACTTGATATTTGAGACAGACCTTATCCTTCGTTGTTTTCCAACTAGAATAACAGTTAAACAATTCCGGCACTATCACTTAGAATATTATCAATGAATAGAATAAAGGCTACGAAAATATAGACAACACCGGGACTACGGTAGTTACAAGGATTGACGCCATGCTGGGAGAATTGTGCTTTTTGCAAAATTAAAAAAAAAAATATTTACACCGCTTTCCTTCTTTCAAATATTTTTAGACATTTCTCTATGAACGGAGATTCTTCTTAATTTCTGTACTACCCGGGCAGGAATAACTGATTTATTACATATAATTCTTTGAGTAATATTAATGATATAATTCATTTTTTAAGTTATAATAATTTAAATCTCACCTCAAAAGAAACTTTGTAACAAAAAAATGAACGCAGTCCATCCATTTACCTGGAAATAAAAGAAGAAGTTAAAAAAATATTAGAGTGATTTTAGATAAGAATTATATATAAAGTTTATGTTTCATTACAAAAACACATATACACACAAATATAACCAAATATAAACATATAAATAGTATCAATCTAATCTCATAAATTTTTGGAATTTTTATTTAGTTTTCGCTGAGCCATAGAAGTGTCAGTTGGTCTATCTTTTAAGAGTATTGTTAATTTTCTCACCTCCAGTTCACCAAACTTTATAATTTCCTAATTGATTGGGTGATTTTTTTACGGTCTGATAGTAAGTCAAATTTAAAGGCGAATTTATATCAAGACTTTTTTTATCTAGCGCATCCTGAAGGCGTAAAACGCCAAAAATAGAAAACAATATCCCAAGAATTGCGCATAAACTATGTTAAGTCTACTTCATGAATTCTTCTAGTTCTGTTCTAGCAGACTTGACTGACTCAGGGATTTCAAATTTGTGAGGGTGCATTATCAACTGAGGATTCTCAAAGATAATGAAATTTTAAAACGAATTTATATTCCTGAATTTTATTAGTTTTTTATTTTAAATCGCCAAAAAAACAGAAAACAATGTTTTAAGGTTTCTAACCATTTGCGCTTAAACGGTGCGGAAAAATCTAAAAAAAAAAATTGAATTGTTCTATATTCTAATTTTATATAATTAGAGTGCTACCAATGGGTAGTTTCTCTACACGCCTGTAACACTCCTATTTAACTTAGATCAGATTTACTAAATGTATTATAATGTACAGTTGTAAATAGCAATAAATAAATATTAAAAAAAAAAAAAGTTATATAGAAATTCGTCGAGCGGGGAAGGACTCTCTAAAATGATTGTTTTGATGTCGAAGCCTCAATTCAGAAATTCATCAATTATGATGAACTAGGAGGAAATTAAGTTTTGAAACTATTGTGTTCTTAAATTTTCCGAACCATTCGCATAGAAATCGTCAAAAAAAGCAATAAATGTTAACGGTCTTTGTCGATTTATGTCTTCAAGATGCGTCGAATTTTAAAAAAGAGTTTAATACGATTTTTTTTTTTAAATCTGATTTACTATCAGGGTCTGTACAACAAAGTACTCCATTTCGTTGGAAATTCTGGAGTTATATACGTTGGAAAAACAATAATCTTAATAGATAGACTACATGCTACTGTTATGACTCTATGAAAACCAAATGAGGAATAGTATTTCTCTGTTTCGTATTTAGTGGGATTAAGGAATACCATTTTTAATTATCTTTGCTCCATTAAAGATTTGAATTTTTGAAAAATTATCCATATTTATTTCATAATTGCCTTTATTTACTAGAAAAAAATAAATACTTAAAGGTAAAACTATTTTACCAATTTTAATTAATAAAAACAAATTCAACATTTCGGGTAATATTCCATCTTCAGGGATAAAAATTTCAGTTGATCATAATTAAAATTTGTGAAATAATTTTACCTTTAAATTTAAACAAATTTACATTCACCTAAAATTTTAAAAAATTTGATTTCATTATTGAAGTAGCTAATCAGTTAGGTTTAAGCTGAAAATAACTGAGATCCTGATTGGCAGGAATCTGAGATAACGAGGTAGTAGATGAAACTGCCGAATTAACCATTACAACTGGTCAACCGGTAGGCACTAAGATGCTCTACTCAGATTATTATATAATGATTAAATTAGATTATATATAAAACTGGAATAAACAATATCAGGAGAACCCCACCGGGAATCAAACCGTGATTCTCACAAGCAAACATAGGGAAGGATATCACAAAACATATATTAAATATAGGATGGATCACAGAATTTTCAGTAACTACATGCACAAAATAGGCTTAACTAAAACTTTTCAATTCGAAAATTTCAGTGCTAAAGAGACCCCTAAACATATTACATTTCAATGTCCATACAAAAAAAATACGAAAAATATTGTTTAAAGATTTAGATACGAATAAAAATATTATTTATAATATTATGTTTTAGTCTAAGTAATAGACGATGGAAAAATATGTTACATTTATAAATGTTTTAAATCTATAAACAAAAATGTATAATCGATATAATTATGGTATAATAATGTAACGAGGTTATCTCGTTCGGTAGAGAATCGATCAATTTGATCGGTCCGTTCGGGAACGATGTTTTTCTTTAGATGAGTGTGAAAAAAAAGACACGAATATTGTGAACTTGTTGTACATATTTTGGTTACATTTGTAATACAATAAAATTGTTTTTGTTTTTGTCCATTGCGATTTGTTGTTTGGCCCAGGTATCACGCAACAGTATATTAGGAAAACAGATATTGTTAACTTAATAAATAATAGCGTTAAAAAGGGATTGAACAAACTTTCCAACAGAAATGTCATGGAATAAAGAAAATTAATATATGGCTGTATGGAACCAATGCCACGCAGAATAAAATAAAATAATAAAATAAAAATAATAAAATAATAAAATAAAAACAAAACTGTAATCCATTTTCCCGAAATTTTGAGAGACTTGCGATAATGGTGTCGCTATTAACTAAGATTAGTTGTGCAATATAAAGGACCGTTGTATTAACTCTGTTGGATTAACAAACGTCACGTAGGAAGGCAAGTCCGAACGCAAACAGTCCTAGTTCATTAGAACGGCAAGCAGCCAATCCACCAATGTTTGCGTAATAATAGACAACAGGAGAGCAATTGATCAGTTTTTCAAACCTTCATTAAGAATTCTATTGCTGTTAATGAAAACAAATAATGTAATCAGGAAAATGTTATAGCTATGATTGAAGTAGATTAGACATGTTTAGGCGCCTATATTTTCATCGAATTCTCGTCAGTAAGTAAATATAACAAACTTATGCTTCATAAAGTTGTAAAACGTAAGAGGGATAAATCTGAAAAGAAAACAAGTATATACTACTACTTGAAAGAGTTAAGGCCCTATTTGACTGTTTGGATTAGCAGTGACTGAAGCGTAATCTATATGTGTAGGTGCCTAAATTTTCATTGAATTCGCTTTAATTAACAAATATATTTCATAAAGTTGCAAAACTTTAATAGAATAATCTATTTTTTTATTTAATGTATATATTGAAATTTATAACTATACTATAATATATTCAGTAAATTTGATCTCGGTTAGACTGGAGTGATACAGGCGTGTCGAGAAATGACGTTTAATGACGTTTTACACTAGCAGGTCTCGTGGCCATCTTTGTTTCAGGCGCCTCCTAATGGAAGAGAATGCAAGGTTAGAAACTAGTGGGTTTGGGTGGTTAGGGAGTTTATAATGGAAAGATTGACATCTGGTTCGGGCTAGATCGGTTACAGATGAAACATTAAGGTCTTTATGAATGATTTTATTTATGACAAAATAAGGAGCATTGAGTATTTTACGAAGGATTTTGGATTGTAAGGATTATCATACGAGAGGAATTCGAAGGTTTAGTGGAGCCCCAAAGTCCAACTCCTTACGTCCAGATTGACCTTATTACAGTCATGTAGATCAGTCTTTTGTAATGGATTGGAAGTTTAGACCGTTTGTCTAGTAAGTGTTGTAATAGTCGGAATGGACGTGCAGTTTCCTGTCTTTTCAGTCTTGTGTGAGGATTCCAAGTTAATCGTTTGTTCAAGGTAGCAGATCTGTTCTACAGGGGTAAGAGCAACAGAACGAACTTTATAATTTATTTATTGTTATTTACAACTGTATACATATATACACATCAAGTAAATTTGCTGTAAGTGATATTATG
>NW_027108624.1:2386140-2386905 GCF_000696795.3 Halyomorpha halys | reverse complement strand
ATTGATAGAACTCCAAAAACACTTCTAAAGGAGAAGATCTCGAGGCCATCTTCTTTTCAGACGCCTAGGAGGATTATGGGATTATGGGGACATTGAGGTCCTGATGGATGATTTGATTTGTGACAAAGTAAGGAGCATTAAGGATTTTAGACTGTAAGGATTTGATTCGAGAGGAATTAGATGGTTTAGTGGAGCCCCATAGCTCAATTCCGTATGTCCAGATAGGCCTTATAACAGTCATGTAGATCAGTCTTTTGTAATGGATTGGAAGTTTAGACCGTTTGTCTATTAAATGTTGCAATAGTCGGAATCTACGAGCAGTTTCCTGTCTTTTCAGTCTTGTATGAGGATTCCATGTCAGTCGTTTGTCCAGATTTAGTCCTAAGTAACGGATCTGCTCAACAGGAATAAGCAATAGTAAATTTAACTATCTTTAACTTGAGTGAAGACAGACATCTGTAGGTCCAATAGTTTCTGAGATAAAGCTTTTTTATAAATCAAACTAATTGTCCGATTTGACGTAGTTCGGGCCGAACAAAGATTTTTTTTTTTTTTAATAATTTATTTATTGATATTTACAACTGTATACACATATATACAACAAGTAAATTGCTGTAGGTGACATAGTGACATGATAAAAACATGTGGAGAATCTACCCATTGATAGAACTCCAAAAACATTTCTAGAGGAGAAGATCTCGAGGCCATCTTCTTTTCAGACGCCTAGGAGGATTATTAGGTAATGAAGGAGAAGCCAGGTTAGAA
>NW_027108624.1:2374494-2385465 GCF_000696795.3 Halyomorpha halys | reverse complement strand
GTGGTGAGGATTGTGTTAGGATGGGTTGGAATGTCAGCTGTGAAAACTAGAACGAACTTAAAATGAAAAAGTATATACTTCTATTTGGAAGAGTTAAGGCTTTATTTGGCACACAACGCGAACAGAACATACTTAAAATGAAAAATTATATACTTCTATTTGGAAGAGTTAAGTCATAATGTCTTCAAAGAAAGAAGTTAATAATTAGTTTAATAAAAACTATGTATAGTTAGTTACAAGTAAACATTGACGACTCTGCTAACCATAGTTGGGGAGAATTAAAAATGACGGCTATAATAAAACGTTACAAAAAATTCATTTTTCATTCGGACCTCCATATCTTTAAAACTACCAACAACACTATAAAACTTAATTATACATCAGATAACTTAGAGTAAATTTTCTAAAATATAAGCCCTAATAGAGATGTTTGCGTTCAATAGTTCCCGAGAGAGACTTTTCTAAAAAGCAACATAAGATATGTAGTTAGTAGAAAATCAGCAGTTAGTGAATTTATTTTGGGAGAACTATATCTTCAGAGGTACTCATCTTTATTACCATTCAGATCAAAGGTAGTTTAATGTTTTACAAGGTAAAATTTGACATATATTTGCGTATAAGTAGTAGTTTTTATATTTGCCAAAATAAATTACTAAGATGTTTGATGATTTTTCGGATAAAAGTTTGGTTTATGAAAAGCTATACCTTAGGAACTATTTGGCGTACAGAGGTCTGCAGCATTAAAATTAAATTTAATGTTCAATAAAGTGGTTTATAATTTATCTTCATGATGGTAGATGCCACAACTATTAGACTATGGAACTATTAGACGACAGATGTCTGTTTTTAAAATTTATTTTACTTTGAATAATGTGCTATGAAAGTTTTTAGTGTTGTTGCTAGTTTTAAAAATATTGGAGCTTCGAAATGAAAATTAAGATTTTTCTGTAATAAAATAAACTTCAGGGGATATATCTTAAATGCTTTTTTGTAATTACATTTTCTGCTGGATTTTTGTAATTTGATACAAAAGTATGTGTACTCTATGTAGAAACTTAACCATTCCTTTTTTTTTTTTTTTTTACTTAAAATAACTCAAAAATTAATTTTTTATATCTTCGAAACATACGCCTATTTTTATTCTCCCTATGGTTGGCAGTCATCAATTTCGACTCAACTGTTTATAGTTTTTATTGAAGTAATAAAAAATTTGGATGAAATCATAGATTTTTTCTCCTCTTAGTCTCTTAGACTATCAGGGGACCTCAAACCGCGAATTCATTTTTTGGATGTAATTGGTTACTATTATTATTACAGGGCGATAAAAACAAATTAAGTATTACGTAAAATTTCACACAGGCAAAATATCAAATAAGTACTAGAGGTACCGTAGCTTTTGTGAGGGAAAATAATCGCGATAGGTCATATACTGAAACTTTTGCCATTTGTGATAATAATAATTTATCACAGATAATTTAAGGGATAGCATAATGTAACTTCATAAATATATATCTGAATTTACGAGCTGACAAGAAATTGGAGAATGGGGTACGAGCAGACCCTACCTGATGTTGGGAGTGTAAACGTTCATCAGTTCTCGGGGGTTAGTCGTCAAATATTTATGACACCAAGTAACTTATTTTAGTATAATAAGGAAAGAATATAAAAAATTTTATTAGGGTGCCAGGCTATCGCCGTTTAGGTATTATGCTGAAAACAGCGCTAGACAAGGGGAAAGCACCTGAGTTACATTAAATATTGAAAACATATGAAAAATACTTACATATAAAGTATAATTTGATTAAATAGACTAAGCAAGGTCTTACAAGCATAGATATAATTATAATTATAAATACATAAAATTAAATTATTCAACTTTAATGAATAGTGACAGGTTAACGGTTTGTCATATTACCCTGTTTCTTAACATGATTTTATTAACGGATTCTCCGGTTTCACTACGATCCCGGGTCGGAAAGGAACGAAACACAATATGTATGCAAATAGAGTTTTAACTTTCAGGAAAAACTCAACGATGTAGTAGAAAGTTTTCGTGTATGAAATAAAACATATTGGAGAAGTTTTATTCCGTTGAAGGCGTGAGTTATTTAAAGTACATCAGGAAGAACTTAGCGTAGTCGATTTTTAAGTTACCTTAGGTATTCTATCATATATAGCTTATCGTACATATCTCATACACACATATAAAATATGTATGTTTATTTTAAAAATAAACTAATTCATTTTAAAAATAAATTGAGGCCTAAATCATATATTAAACAATATATTTCGTTATAGATATTTTTAATAAAACTAAAAACGGATAATTATTGAAATTTTAGAAATCAGAAGATAATACATTAAATTTAAGAATTCTTAATATTCGTAATTTTTTATAAAGGCTGATTATAGTTCGAAAATAATAAAAAATTACACTTGATATTTTTAATTTTGGTTATTTATATTTTTAACCAGGAGGCATTGAGTTAATACCATACGAATTACATTTAAAAAATTTATATTTACACCACTTACTAGACAAACAGTTTAAAGTTCGGATTTATTACTAAACTTCGAATTCCTCTCGTATTCAATCCTTACAGTCCAAAATTCTTCGTAAAATCTTCAATACTCCTTACTTTGTCACAAATAAATTCATACATAAACCTTAATGTTCCACATGTAACTGATCTAGCCCGAACCAGATACCATTCCTTCCATTATAAACTCCCTAACCATCCAATCCCACTAGTTTATAACCTTGCTTCCTCTTACATTCCTGAAAATCCTCCGAGGCGTCTGAAAAAAAGATTGCCACGAGACCTGCTAATGTAAAAATATCATTAGAGTGCTACCAATGGGCAGTTTCTCTACACTCCATATAAACTAAAATCAAATTTACTGGATGTATTTATATTAAAGTACAGTTGTAAATTTATAATAGATATGAAAAAAAATATGTTTCACCCTCATAGTAATCTCCCAATATAACAATAATATATATACAGTAATCTAACAATATTAGTTTTTTTTCCACTTATCCAACAATTGTTTTTTAATTACCCAAGAAATCTGTTTATTCGGTTTATTTGTATAACATTTTATTTTTGAAAAAAGTAACTGTATTTTTTTTTTATTGAAAAATAATACAATCTGTCTTAAATTTTTGGATATATATATATATATATATATATAGCCATTTATACCGTATTTACCAACAAATTAGCCATTGAAATAAAAGATTTTTTTTTGTTTAATTTATTCATTAAATTCAAAACTGCAAAAATATATTTTTAAACAAGGAATGCTGTAGGATGAAAAATAATGTAATGAATGTAGACGACACCCTATAATATTTCTTAAAATTAAACTGCCCACAGCCATCCTTAGAAAGGACATTTAGGTCAGTACAAATTGAAAATGGAAATTACAAGCCTTATTGCTTCAAAATATTATTAAAAACGAATGCATATTTTATTAATCGTGGTTTAAATTGAATAAAAACAGTCTTTTAAATTGCTTTAAAGCTTACTTTTGGTAAACTGTATTCTAGATACAGCTAAATTATTACTTTGAAGGCGTGTTCAGGTTTTATAAGGAGAAAAAAATATTCTAAAAAAAAAATTTCCTCTTCACTGAAATCCATAATTTAAACTTAAAAATAATTATATAATGTTCCTGTTTATTAAATTAAATTTCTATAAATGACACTAGGTCCCTAAAACGATTCGAGGGACGTTATTTGGTGGCGTTTAACCCTTTTATAGGACCAACTACTAACGGTTAATTAAAAAAAAATTAGTAAAACAGTTTCGGGGAATCATATTGAGAATGACAAAAAAAGAAATTATGCTAGCAGATATAAGGTGGGTCTAAAGTTGGACAAATTATACAAGAGGGCTGAGTAAGATTACGTCACCGGAACTCAAAATGTTCGAGTACTACTCAAAATATCTGTATTTGAGTATAAGTAAATCAATCTGTACCAAGAAATAATAATTATCAAGTACGTGAAAGCCTGACAAACATTTTGTGCTCAGTATTCATGATATTTAATTGAAATCGAAAGAAAGTAATTAATTATTGCTTAACCTTTGCTATTAGCTATTATTCCTACTGTTTGTAGATTAACAAGTATTTGACGGATTTATCTTTCTAAACGCTTGCTAATTATTGTTTTTATGAGTAATTTAAAAAATATATATAAATATTACTTTGAGTTGTATGAACAAACGATAAAATTATATTAAATTTTATCGTTTGTTCATACTAAGAAAAAATTTAAAAAGAAAAGTTTGTAATTAAAAAAAAAATTGTATATTTAAATGTAAAAGTGAAAAATAACTTCCTTTAGAATATTATTTATACCATATATTAATTTGTACGTTTCAGGTTTCCCCATGTTCAAGTACTAATATTCCTACAACTATAACAATTAACTGAGTAATCATCAATATTTTTTTAATTTATACAATTAAAACCTTATAATTAATTTTACCTCATTTATTAAGTAAATCAATTTCATTTTGAAATTTTGTCATAGTCAGATTAATTAAAATTTATAACGTAACATTGTTTAAACAATGACGTTCACTAGAGATACATTCATCTGTTCCATTATCACAAATCAATGTTATGTTACACTAGGCATTATCTTGTAGCAGTACTGCTACCTTCATCCCTACCAAACAATCACCGCCTCCTCTAAATTCTAACCCCTATTAAATTTATGATATAGAATATAGGTGGTCGAGTAATTTAGCTACCCCCTGAGGACAGCTGAGCTAGAAAATGGTGGTTAAGTAAATTATATGTATATGATGGTTATATTTAATGTTCTAATTTCAGTAAACACTATGCACTTTGTATAAAACAAAATTAAGTTTTATATAAAGTGCATAGTTTTTTTTTTTATTATTATGGGCCAAAGCTCAGATTATTTTCATTTTTGTTAGTTATTATTTTATGTTCATTTTAGTATCCTCAAATAAAGTGTATTTGCGAGGAAGTAAATCACCTTTTTTATAACCTAAGGTAATAATCTCTTTGGACATATCAATATGCCAGTATTCTATTTTTTTTATCTCCTTATTAATATTTCTATATTCAATAAATTTTGCTATTCAAGTTGACTATTACGGTTTTGAATTGGATAATTATTTGTTTAACTGTTATTCCTGATTCCTTATGTCCCTACTTATACGGCCAGCCTATTTATTACATGTGCATGGTGCGAGTTTTTTGTGTCTGTTTTATAGTTTACAGTATTGTTGATATCTTTAGTTATGTGAATTGCTTCTGCATTTTTTTTTTTTTTTTTTTGCAATGTCTACTATAGTGAGTTTTTTAAAGTTAAAATTATACTATGGTTAACCAATGCAGTGCAGTTTATATTCAAAACATATTTAAAGTTTATGACATGTTTTATCTTGTTTTCTAGTTTTTTGTATGTCTCTCCAAAATATATTCTTTAGTTTTAAATTATCTTAGTTTAATGTTGTCACTATTTGATGCAAGGATTGTATAACACATTCCTAAAGTTTATTCTTGTATAATAGGTTTGCTTGAGTTGAAGTCAATACCTACACCAGCTCATTCAATGTTTATTGGTTTGTATTTTAGATATAAGCTGGCGACTAAATTATTAAGTCGACTTAACAAACAACTTTCCCATTCTAAGCTTTTGCTCGTGGTTCCTCAATACGATTTTGATTGTCTTATAAAACCCAGTTAGGTATCGAGTTTTCGATAACACAAACTCTTATTTATACTGAAATTTTTATATCCATTTTTCATGAAGGAAAATAATTGTTTATAATATTTAGAAACGTTTGACTTAGAACTTAACGAAAACTGCTGTATCGTGTTTATACGACCGTATTTATTGCTTCATCAACACTTAATAAAAAACTACAAACTCATATCTTCTAACATTGGGGTTAAATGAGCCATTCATTTTAAATAGGTAGCGCAGTGACACCGTGATAAAGCGCGATTGTACTAACTCCAAGGACCCGGGTTCGAATCCGGCTGGGCAGAAATTGTTTTCTGTTACACTGGAGCCGTGAGTCAACCCTGTGGGTTCGGGAGCCCTCCTGGGGTCTACCCAGACTTATAAATTGGGTAGATCTCTGGCAAGCGTGATTCTGACCAAATCATCACCTTGCACAACCGTTGGTACTTCTTTACAAAGTACTGAACCCCGACCCTTCATGGGTTGTAGTGGTACAGATTTTAATTTTTTTTTTTAATTGGTTTAAAATATTCTAAAAAAATATATCATTATATTGCACATTATGTGTAATATATGTATTTATTATTCCAATTTAAGACTTTTAGAAAATATAATAAAAAATATCCGAGATTCTGATATGGTTAACATATATGTAAATATATCTATTGATACATGTGTTATGGTTAGGAAGGTAAGATTAGAACTTGATGTGTGAAAGTATCTCGGATCTTATTGCGTCAATAAAAAAGAGCCTTATTTCTATCTAACACCACTCTATTGAGAATAATATCCCGTGAACGGCATCTATTCTCAACGGGTCCCGGATCGTCTTTCTCATCCTGGCCAGAATAAGGCAGTAACCTGTATTATCTTCCCTAGATGAAATATATTAATGTTTTGAATACCAATAAAAAATAGTATTTGTTGTAGCCAACATGTTAAAATATCAAATGTATATCCCTATAATAATTGAATAATATTTATTAACATTTTTCAGTCCACAAGTAATATAAGTAAGCGCAAGGCGATGGGATAATGTCAAGATGGATGGAGCAGCGCAATCTATTGGTGCCCAGGATAATTACCAGAATAACAACAACTTACTGCGCGATCTATCAACCACTGTGTAAATTACTTCCGAAACTAATCCTCTGCCAGTTCTAACATGCAGATTCTCTAGAGGAATTAAGTTATATCTTATATTTATATTAGTATATTATATGCTATATATTATGTCGCACGATATTAGGTGTGGCATAGGTATGACAGTCAAGAGGCCAGCTGCTCGTATTCCTCAGCAGTAGCACATGGACTGACTGGGAAACCACACTGATGTGTTCACGGAAGTAGGCCACAGCAAGTTAGAATTTACTTAGGCTTAAATCTAAGAACCATGCATCATTATGGATGAGGACTGTGACCTCCATATTCTATTCATCTCTGCAATAGTCATAATTTTTCCCCATTTAAAAAAAACAGTATCAAACAGGTATCATTAGCTTCTGGCTCACCCCTTCAACTAAAGGTCTTTTTATTTTTAATGTCAACAATCTTTTTGTGATTCTACAGATTGTTCCTGTCTGACTGTGGGTCATTTTCAATAATTCATCGGTCTCATTTCTCCATAATTTTGACAAAGAAAGGTCTGATGCATACATTTTGTGGTATACAATTCATCAGTTTAAATGAATCGAACAAACGACTAACTTGGAATTACACCACTTGCTAGACAAACAGTCTAAACTTCCATCTATCACAAAAGACTGATCTACATGACTGCAATAATCTACAAGGCCAATCTGGAAATACGGAGTTGAACATTGGGGCTCTACTAAACCTTCGAATTCCTCTCGTATCTAATCCTTACAATCCAAAATCCTTCGTAAATTCCTCAATGCTCCTTACTTTACTACAAATAAAATCATACATAAAGACCATAATGTTCCTTATGTAACCAATCTAGTCGGGACCAGATAACATTCCTTCCATTATAAACTCCCTAACCACCCTAACCCACTAGTTTCTAAATTTACTTCCTCTTCCATTCCTGACAATCCTCCGAGGCGCCAAAAGGAGATTGCCACGAGACCTGCTAATGTAGAAATGTCATTAGAGTGCTACCAATGGGTAGTTTCTTTACAACTCTATATCACTCCATCATAAATTAAAATAAAATTTACTGGATGTGTGTATATAAATGTACAGTTTTAAATTTCAATAAAAATATTTAAAAAAAAAAATTAATCTAGTCTAACTACAAATTGTTGTTATTTTCCTTGTCATTAAAAAAAATGTTCAGTTAATTATTAAATTTGATATTAAATGGTAATTTATAATAATAGAATAATTAATGATACTAACAATTTAAAATATTTTTTTTATGTTAATTTATTATATACAAATTAGGTTCATGTTAGTGTAAATAATCTGTTGGTTTTAATGAATTTAATGGTTTTGTTAATATTTTCTCTATAGAGAGCTTTTGAGAAACACTACATTTTTCCATGATCACTCTGTATCGAAGACACTCCTCGTGGAAGTGAATAGCTACTTAACAGAGTTGATACCGAGGTCGATTTCTCCATGCTATGAGATGGTCACGGGTAAACCGACAGTATCCCATTCTGAGGGTTATAACCACCTCCTCTCTCCTACATTGTCTGGAGGATAAGGCTCTACAACTCACAGTTGGCTTTGTGTGTATAATGTTTACGTCAATTTATTGTATGATTGCTGTTAATTGTCGAATAATATTAATAGTTAATTATATGTTTTGTCATGTTGATGTTATAAATGTTGAAATAACTTCAGAAATCTGAAAGCGTCCTAAAAATTGTTCGTTTTAACCAATATTTCGTGTGTGCTAATATTCCTCGGTTCTCGTATTGTACTTATGCAACCATTTGGTTAATTAGCGGGATGGTACATTGGATAGTATCTAAGATCGTCACAAGCCTATAAGTACTCAACATAAAATATTTTAGTTCTAACCTTCAAAGAGAGAAAAATTGCATCCTGAGACCAAAATGCCATAAACATTTTGACATTAGACAACCCTCAACTTCAATTTTGACTGATTACTTCAACATACTTCTTCATTCATTTTCGTTCTTTGCTTTATGTAACGGTAGTCACATAGACTTATCAAAATCTTGTAATACTTATTTTAGTGCATTTCTTTTTCTATAATACTATAATTCATAAAAATTAAAAATTATTATACCTGACTCACGTTACAGTACTTGTTTGTTCCACAAGTCACCCCCATGACATAGCTATCTGCCAAACACGTTTTCTAAATTAGCCAAATAACACATTTTTTTTTTTATTTCTATAAAAATTTATTTTAAGGGTTTTTAAGAACGATAAAATTAATCTATTTTGATTAAGAAAATTTATTAAAATTGATTAAAAAGAAGTTACTTTTAATTTTGTGAGATGTAAATTTAAATTTATTTAATAGAATTTTCGTAAAAATAAAAAAATAAATGCCTGATTTTTTAAAGAATTTTTTTCACTAATGGTATTCGTCTAAGGATTTTTCCAAATCCGACGATTTTAGCGTCATCAAAATCCTTAAATATTAATTTTCTGACCAATTTTTTTTTTTTAATTTTTATCATTTATTTTGCACAATTCTTGCCTCTATTAAATTTTATCTTCCGTAAGTATCAACCAACTACTATCTACTTAATTTATTGTTATGAATATTTCTAATTTTGTTAATTATTATTTTCTTTATATATTTTATCTCTAAATTAAGGTTGTTATCTCGTTTTGTTTTTTTATCCCTGACGAAGGCGAAGATTTCAGGCCACGAAACGTTGGCACAAATAAATAAGTTTCGTTTATTTTTTCTGACCGCTCCCCTGACCATCTTCTCATATTAATCTACGATAAACTATTTACACCTCAATACTAATCTTCATAGAAATAAAAAAATATTATACGACATTTATCTTCTTAATCAGCCAAATAAACTGTATTTGGATTTCTATGAAAACTTGAATTTAAGGGCTAATCTGATTTGATTTTTCCATTTAAAAGAAAACCTACGGACCTATCTTACAGGAAGTTACCTTCGATTCAGTGATGTATACATATAAACTTATTCATAGAATAAAAAAAAAAAAACTTGTTTAATACAATGGGGAATATATTTTCTTGTTCAACACAAGAAAATATTGTGACCTGCAATAATAATAATCTTTACTTTACACATTGAACTTACTGACGTAGCAAAAAGAGGAAAGAGATATTTTTTTATGAATTAATAAAGTTTATATTTTTATTAGCACCTCAAGATGGGTTTTTTGCTCAAACTATTCGCCTTCCTGGCTCAAAACATTAGGAAACATATTATTTATTTATTTTTTTCTACAAATTAAACTGGACTCAACCAATCTACTAGAAGAATAGAAGTAGTTTAGAGACCTATAAACTAGACGAAATGAAACTAACTGTATCTACGTCAACTAATTGGAACAGAACTAAAATAAAATGTCTCAGGAATGTTTCTTTATTTGAAACTACATTTTCTCCCATTTAAAAGGTAGCGCTGGGTATGAATAAAATCTTGAGGAGTTGTAAATTTTTACGTGAACAATAGACATTGGCAGAAAAGAATTCCATATATAAATCAAGGCCAAAAATATATTTTTTTAATAAATAATTCAAAACACTATCCAATTATAGTCTCAAAACTTTTATTTCTTTTACACGTCCAACGTTTCGGCCAATTTTGCCATCTTTAGGAACAATCTACTACAAAAAGTTTCCATTATATGTATGATCCTACAAACAATTTAAATACTTAACATTATTATTTATAATTTACCTTACCTCAATTCACTATGAAAACATATAATTTAACCACTCTAAAAACTTCATACAGGCTATTCTGCCCACGTCAAAACATTTATATCTATGAAAACATTAAAAACATTAGGTAAAACTATTTTTTTTTAATAAGTATATCCCACATATGTTTAATTACCTAATAAGTCAATTATCCATTAAAAACCACAGTCAAAAATATTTCTCTTCAAACGCTATTAATACTCTTTTATCACAACCTTGCTTGTAACCTTCCTTTACTCAGTTCAAGCATTTAAAAAATTATTTATCATAACTACATTTTTGTCAATTTTTCTCTTTATTACATTAGCAAAATTCCTATCAAGGCCAACTATAATTATCCATATACAATTTATCCTATATTATTTATAAATTAATCT
>NW_027108624.1:2372449-2373379 GCF_000696795.3 Halyomorpha halys | reverse complement strand
GAGAAGATAAATGTTATAAACTACATGATATTGCATTTAATCGGTTTTAATTTGATTGTTGATAAGCATATTCTTCTTAAACCAAAACTATATCTTGGAAACTATTGAACGTAAATAGTCCTGCTAGAGCTCAAATTATATAAAATTTAGTCTAACTTAAATTATACTCTATGAGACAGTTTAGTTTTGTAAGTAATTCTAAAGATATGGATTTCCGAAAGAAAAAATAATTTTTTGTCACGTTCTAAAACAGCCGTTATTTTTTATTCTACCAAACTATGGTTGGCAGAGTCATGAATTTTGACTAGTAACTATATATATTTTTTATTAAAGTAATTAAAAATTTAGTAGAAATAACTTCAATTTTTCACCGAGCTCTATTAAACTATTTCTATACGCTATAACGTGGTGCAATTACTTTTCTCAGTTTTCTAATTAAACTGATTCGAATTAATGTTTTATTTTTGTGGTGTTTCCTTACTCATTATTTATGCTTTATTATTATTGCTAACAGACCTTGTAAAAAAGGAACTACCAAGGAATTATATAAGAAATTTATTTGACTGCTTCACGAGATTCTCAACTACATGCCTTGTGATTTTCAGAAAGAAAATGAAAGAGAATTCAGTATTTTAGCGTAGGAAGCATTTAGGTTAGCGGAAATGTTACTTTTTCATTTAAAATCCGACCTCTCTGATCCAAAATCCTACTAGAATTTGTAACAGATCCGTATCATGCTATGGCCTCATATCCCTTATATTACATTCTTCTACAGAAATCTTTATCGTCTATCTCTCTACTGATCAATTGCATAATAAAACAAACAATAAATCATAATAATTATACTTGTATGAACATTCTAATTACTGATGATTTACTATATTTTCTTTAACTATTCTATACATGAACATACGCTGACACATATATATA
>NW_027108624.1:2368140-2372399 GCF_000696795.3 Halyomorpha halys | reverse complement strand
TTTTTTAATTAATTCTATGAAAACTGATCTTTAAGGATTCAAAATAACTTTAAAAACAAATCATACATTCTATACTTTTGTTAAATTAAAGTTTTATTTAAAAATTTATTAGTAGTATAATTGGATGTAGAGAATTTTCTATAAAAAATTGAAGTTGCCCGAAAAATTTGACCAGCAGTGTAAGATGATTCCTGGCTGATTTAACAGCCACACTATCTTACACAATTACTTCAACACACTTAAAAGTGGTTTTGTTATGATTAAAATGAGGGGAACTGACCATATCAGATAATAGAAAACACTATAAGAACTAAAAATTTATTTATATATTTATTCAAAAATTTATAATAAACTTTTATGATCTTAACGAATGAACATGATTTTAAAGGCTTTAAACATGCTTGTATTATCCAAGGAAACTGGTCCTGTACATTTTTTGGGGAAAATTTTAAAATTCAAAATAAAAAATGAATATTTTTTTCACTATTTCCCCCCAATGTGTGATTACTTTATTGAAAATTCTACTCCGTTATGAGCCAAAATTGATAAATCTGCTAACTCTCTTGTTCGGAAGAATAAGAATCGCGGCTGTTCTTAAGACAATTTTTTTTTTTTAAAGTTCCTTTAATTAAAGAAAAATTGAACATTATTCTGTTTGGTAAAGCTTCAATTTTTATATAGACTATACGATGTACACATTAAATGTCATTTAAAAATTAATATTAATATATTTAAGAAGCTTATTTTATTTCAGAAAAACCTAAGACTTTCACTCATTTATCTTTCGGAGCTCTATAATCTTAAAACTATCCACGACACTGAAAACCTTCCGAGCAAGTTATCTGAAGAAGAATGAATATTCTATAATATGAGAATATTCTATTTATGTTCAATTGTTCTCGAGATGCAATCTTTCAAATAGGAACATTTTTTTTCTAAATAACGAAAATCAATATTTTGTGAATCTATTTAGGCATATAACATGAAAGCTGCTGGTCCTGAGAAGATAAATGTTATAAACTACATGATATTGCATTTAATCGGTTTTAATTTGATTGTTGATAAGCATATTCTTCTTAAACCAAAACTATATCTATATATATATATATATATCATATAATTACACAGTAATAATTGTTTAAAACTTATAGTAATTACCTTTGACTTATAATGTATTTTCAATTAATGATTAAACATTTATAGAAGATATTTCATATCATGATTTTCCCCAATATATATAAAAATGATTTTTATAGCTTGATCTATTTGAAAAATGTATATATTCCCTAAAAATTATGTTTAATTTGAATTTTCGCTCTAATATAACTTCAAAATAAGATATCCGAAAAATGGATGAATTGCGAAATTTTTTTTGCGAAGTATTTTATATGTCAATTCAGTTAGAAAAATTATCAGGGCTTTATCATCTTATATATTTGGAGCATTCTATCAAAAGCCATTACATCCACTTTTGGAAAATTATTATTCAGGCATCTCGCCTAGATTTGTATTTATTCATGTATTTTTATATATATTAAATAATTGTTACCAATACATTATTTGAAATTAATATTGGAAGTGGGTTTTTTAAATTTTAACATAATGCTCCCCGTTTACACTTCTCTTTTTTATAACATCATGTGTAGGCAGTTATTATACAATTTTATGATTAATTTAATTTTTAATTGATACTATAATTTTAAAATTAGTTCCACTAAAGTTTTAAAATTAGTTTATCCGGTCTAAGAACAAATTAGTTTCTTTTCTTTCACCAATACACATACTGAGAGTAATATTATGTACTTTTAGATTTCCATTTAACTTTATATATATTAAAAGCATGGCAGAATTTATCTGAAAATTTATAATTTTTCTTTAAAAAAATAAATTAAATAATAGCCATTTGCTTATAAGAAATAAAATAATAAATATGCATTGAAAGAAATTTGGTGGAATGATATAATTATAATTATAATGAATGTTAATCCTTTTAAAATAAAAACCGGTGATTATTAGAACAGACAAAAAAATTAAATTAAAAAATCTAATCAACTTTTTTAAGATAATCGGATATCTGAACTTTAATTTCTTAAACATATAAACTAAACAATAAAATCAAGATTTTTGTCTCCATTCAAGCAGTATATTTCAGACTAAATAGTAAATTTAAAAAAAAAAAAATTTCTTAGATTTATATACCTTTAAAAATATGTGTGTATATCCAGATTTTTTTAAAGGAAGGTTGTAACAATCCAAAGCTATGTGATCTTCAGAGAGATATGAGATCATTCACAACTGTATTACAGAAAATCTATCATACCATTAATTTTGTAATACATCAATTTTCAACTATTTACTATTTACTCAAGAAAACCATCATATGAAAGTAGTGAGCAATGAGATTCTATATTTTTTGGATTAAAAAACTTTGACACAGTGTGAAGTTTCTTCGTTCACTGGTAGGTAAGATAATATTACTTTTTGGAATACCAACTATTTTCTAACCGAATTCTGCCTGGTAACTGAGTACAATTTAATAACTATGTGATAAAATATTTAGTGAAAATCATACACTGGATAAGGAACTAAGGAACATATATTGCACTTTTTTTTGTCCTAAAGGCCTCGTATACATATATATATAGGTAGATAGATAGATAGAGAGAGACTTTTCCTCAATATTACTGGTTATTTTCAATTTTTTTTATTTTATGTTCATTATCATTCTCAAATTATAATATATATAGGCTTCATTGAAAAAACTTTTTAATTTGTACTGTTCTAGATTGGAGTTGTACCACTTTATAATAATTAAATACTTTACTCCAAAATTAAAAACTACATTTATACAGACAAATAGAATTTAGGTTGTTCCATTTTAAACTAGTTGTTTGACTGAATATATGAATTTATAAAATCATTTTTCATATTATACATAATAATGTATAAACCTTTTCTGAACCCAACTTAGCAGACAGAATTTTTTTTTCAGGAATAAATATTTTAGCTTAAAACAAAAACAAATTATAAACACTTAAATTAATACCTTAAATTAATAATAAATTTAACGCTTTGTTTTAGTAATATGTATGTTAATTTTTCATAACACAATATTTTATTTATTTTAGTTTTTTGGTATGAATTGTTCAAGTTACTTTTGCTGGTTTATTTGAAATGATACTAAGGTTTAATAATTTTTAAAAATACTAGTCATGACTACTAGTTTTTAACTTTTCATACTTTTTATAAAATTCAATAAATATAAAAATGGACTCTTGTAACTTGTAAATATTGCAATGGAGTATTGTGCTTGGAATAAGATTTCAATACTCCATACAGAGCAAATGTTAGAAGCGGCATTTTTTTTTTAAATATCTTTTCCGCTCATTTAACATTATTGCTCTTACAGCATTAAAGTGGGTATGTATGTGTGTGTGCTTTTTATTAAATAATAATTATAATATTTATTTTATACTCTTTTATATCTATTTTAACCTATTTTCATACATAATATTTTCAGGTTTTGTGATAGATAGTTAATGTATTGTATTTTAAATATTTCATTTTATATTTTTTGAAGTGCTATGAACGGGAGACTCCGGAAGGCACTTCTATAGCTGAAAAAATATTTTTTTTATTTTGTGGAAATACATTTGTCAAATTTCAGAGTCTGGTTAAAAAAGCAAATGTATTTCCCAAATTATTTTTACAAAAATGATACAAATTTAATATGATCAATTATTATTTATTTGCACATTAATATGGTGCCAAATCCAAATTCAAGACTGCTTGCTCAGTTTTAATTAAAAATATTTTCTTTTCGGAAAAAATATATTTCAAAAAATCGCTAAAACATTCCTATTGAAAAATAAACAAATATAAAAATTTTAGACTTGATAAAGCCGAAACTATAAAATCGCGTACCTGTTACGAATTGCCTCGGCGAGGAATGCGCTTGGAAACCAAAGTGGTGTTGACGGCGCGAAGTCCGAGCCAAGACTGAGAGCAGGAGCCGATCTCTGCCGAACCTGCCCTAGGTCAAGTTCTCGGGATAGGAGAGGGAGCAACTGGAGAACTATGGGGCTGGATAGGCTGGGGAGTGGCACTGGTCAGCATTCCAAAGGCTGGAGTTAAGAGAGAATGACCGAGGGAGTCTATTCAATGTAATAAAGTTAATCAAAAGCTACAAACTATGTTATGAATGTAATTATGAATTTCCTAGTATCCTATAAATATATTCATACAAGTAAGAATAACAT
>NW_027108624.1:2331593-2364660 GCF_000696795.3 Halyomorpha halys | reverse complement strand
TGATTATTTAGATTTTTATAAAAAAAAAAAAATAAATAAAAAAAAAAAATTTTTACTGCTAAAACCCAAGAGGGGTTAGTGTTGCAGTATTTCTTAAGGAATTACTGTTACTAGACCAACGGTTGTGAAGGAGGTGATTTGGTCAGAATCTCGCTCGACTGCCAGATATCCCAATTAAGGGTACCCATTTCATGAGGCTAGGTGCTCCTGAGCCCATAGGACTTACAATGAAACATGAAATAACTATCTGCTACAGCCGGATTCTAATCCGGGTCCTTGAAATTTGTACCAGTTCCTGACCAATGAACCACTCACTTCCACAGATTTTTAATAAATTTTTCATTGGAAGTTACAATGGTAGTATATTATGTAACTGATATATAGTAACTGGGCAAATTTATTCTCCACCTGTTTAAGAAAAATATGTCTTAATGTTATTTGTATTAAGCTTGGCCTGCTGAGTGGCTTTCAAACTATACCGTAGTGTGTATGAACACTTTTTCTTAAGAAACGTATGATAACCTATTATAATTTGTCACAATTAATAGAGAGAATTGCTTTATTCAGCAATATAGTTCAAACACATCGGTTTGCTAAAACATAGTATCCTTATCAATCTATGATTGGATATATAATCACTAACATATATATAGGTACATTTTTTTTAAACTATAACCTAAATACAATATATTTCAATTTTTTTTGCTAACAATTTTATTTTATTCTATATATTTTTCTTTCTTTATAAAAAAGACAGTCATATATAGACTATTTGATATATGAAGCTATTCTAAAGGAATTGAAAAAATAATTTCTCACAATCTAACAATACTTCAGACAATACAAATGTTTTGGTTTCTTCTTCCAAATTATTCTCTGCAACTCCCTCCTCAAAGAATAAGGGAGATTTATAAATAGTTTTCCAGTGGAAATATCTTCTTCCTCTACTGTGGGAACAGAGTGGAGTCAATACACTGCTGATTTATGAGGCTAATATCCAGAAGGCATCGATAAAGGGAAAATCTAGCAATGGAAATCCCGGTAGAAAAGCGACGTGAGGAAATTCGGTCTTTTATTTAGATCTTCCATCGTGTCTAGGTCTTGTTTAGCACCCACCTTGTGATCCCTCCCATCATCTCTTTCCAATAGCACCAATAAAGACAGGATTTCGCTCATTATTATTTTGTCATTTCTGGAAAGTTTATCGAAATACCACTTTAGTGTTCATCAGTTGAGATGAAATGAAAAGTCAATGAAACACTATTTTTGTTAACACAATATATTTAGTCAAAAAACTAACTTTTAAATAAATAATAATAACAGAAAACAATGTCTGGTGTGAAGGACAAACTGATAAAATAAATGAAATGATAATTATAATTTTAATACTATGGGATAAAACAAAACTAAGCGAGAATAGTCAAAAGAACTAATAGTACAAGAGCCGGGAAGAAAAAATGGCAGTTATTTCACCCCAATTTTTGTTTACTTTAATGAAAACTATATATAATTACTAGCCCAAATTGATTAGTCTGCCAAGTATAGGTAGAGGGAATAAAAAATGGCGGCTTTATCAAAACGTTTAATTTTTTTTTTTTCATTCGGAGCTCTGTATCTTTAAAACTACCAACAACACTAGATAACCTAAGCGGACATTGTTTTAAGTAGAGTAAATTTGCTGAAATATTAGCCCTAATAGAGCTATTTACGTGCAATGGTTCTTGAGATATAGCTTTTTTTTAAAAAAGAAACATTTCATAAAAATGTACTGAAAGATTAGTAGTAAGTGAATTTATTTTGAGAAATCAATATCTCAGGAACTATATGACGTATACATGTCTATTAGAACTCAAATTAAAGCTAGTTTAATGTAGTATGATTAATACCTTTATAGGAGTATTAGTTTTCATGATATTTGTTAAAATAAATTGATTTATACTTGTTGGAAAAATAAATTTCTGAAAAACTTTATTTCAGAAACCATTAGACGTGCAGATGTCTGGCAGCACTCAAATTAAAGCTAGTTAAATTTACTATAAAATATTTTATAACGTTTATCTTTGTAAGATTAGTAGTTTTTATGATATTTGACAAAATATATTCACTTTTAAAAAACTATTGAAACTATTGAACGTAAATAGCTCTATTAGGGCTCATATTTCAGCAAATTTATTCTACTTTAAATAATATTCTCTACAAGGTTTTCTAGTTTTGTTGGTAGTTTTAAAGATATAGAGCTCCGAATGAATTTTTTTTTTTTTAACGTTTTAAAACAGCCACCATTTTTTATTCCCTCTACCTATATTTAGCACACTTATCAATTTTTACTAGTAATTATACATAGTTTTAATTAAAGTAATCAAAAATTGGGGAGAAATAATTTCCTTTTTTCTCCTCTTGGGCTCTTGTCCTATGAGCACCTGTCTCGTAGACACTACATAACCCTACTCTGTTTCTAAATAAAAATGACGTAATTAGGCCACGCCCTTTTAAAGGAGTTGTAGTTAATAAAGATTTCGCATATTAACGCAATTATCTGTAAAACCATTCATTTAATGGCAAATGTGAAGAGAATAGAAGTTATAGTAAATGGTCCACTAATTTGGTAGATCTATAATGAAATCCATTAAGTTTTTCTCGAAGAATTCTTGCTTCTTTCTCTATTCTGTTCAGACTCAGTTCAATGTGAATATTAGGTATCCCAATATATATTTACTGTTCTAAAAAGTAAGGAGTGAATATAAAATTGAATTAACTTAGTAAATTATTCAATTAATGTTTTCTAGGAACAGTAAATAAAACATTAATTTCTTTTAAGGAAAATATCAAAATATAAAGTTTGATACAAAAAATAATTGTTTCTGATATAATGGAAATAGTGTTTATTAAAAAGAAAAACAGTAAACGTAATGTTTTAGAATATTTAATTTATACATCAAAAAAGTGACTAAGGATTAATAATAATTAAAAAAAAACAGTGTCAACAATAAAATGTAAGCATGCTTTGAGGAAGCATGCTCTGCCTAGCCATTTCTGCCATACGGGGTGCTGCAGCAACTCTTAACTGTCAAATATAGCGTACGGGATATCACGCCTACAAAAGGAATAGACTCCACCTTCTGGCCTCACTTGCCTTGCAGGCGTACCCCCTCTATTATACTCCTTCCTCCAAGATACATACACCTGGGAAGGTAACTTGTTAATTCCGTTACCGCTTTTCGATGCCTGTAACTACTGTACTGTCCCCCGTCACTTATTAATTTGTGTAAGTCTGTCACAGCACTGATAACAATTGGGGTAGTTAGCTTTAAATAAAATTAAAATTTTTTATTTTCACTTCCCTATATATTTTACAGATAGTCAGAGGAAGCATTGAGGTCCACTACGTCAATGTCAGCTAGGTCTTATCCTCTTTAAATAATTTAACAGGGCTGATATGCCGAATTTTCAAAAATATTCCCTTAAAGTACCCTTAATTTTGTTTATTGGAAATAATTAACCATTTTGCATTTATTACAATAATACAAAATGGATAAATATGAAATCTGAAAGAATTTGGTAGCTATGAAAGAAAAACGGAGAAATGAAGACAGCAGTTTAGACTGGAAAATCAGAAACAGCAGGAGAGAAAACCTCTCTTCATATCTACAAGGATTTATTGTATCTTGTTAATTTTTGACTGGAAAAAAAGCTAATATTCATCATTCGCACCTCGAGAATACCTGAAACACGAATTTTCTTTGCATAAGAAAAACAATAATTTAATTGAAATTCAGTAGTGGTCAGTGATGTGCGCACCGCACCAGATCATATTGTAATGCTACTTTACTTATACTTTTATTTTCAATTCTTCTTTACTATTGGCAAAGCTCTCTCGAAGCTACTTTATTTCAGTTTTTAACGAAAGTTCAATATTATAACTTTTTTTAACTGAATTAACCAGACGTAAGAGTTTTTGCCAAAGTAGCAGCAATCAAAACACTGTAATAAATTTTATTGATGATTTTATCAATAAAAACGTTTAATTATGCCATTATTTAATTGTATCCATTCAAGTCTCAAACACTCTTTATTGATATTTTAGATATCCAACGTAATGGCCTGAGAATGGCCTTAAGGACATCAATAAATTCTCACCTCACATCCAATTATTAAAACTTTTAGCAGTCTATTCTGCACAGGCCTAATAATTTTAGTCCAAATTAATCTATTTTTTCAATTATTCATTTTGAGAGAAATGCTTTATTTAGCCATGCTGCCCAAATACATTGGGTTGCTATAAAACACAGCATGCCAATCTATTCATAATCGGACAATAAACGCTACACATATATATGATATAAGAACAATTGTTTTTCTACCCTTTCCTTTTACAATCTGTAATCTCCTATACACTAAATACAATATATTATAACTATTTTTTCCCTATTTAACAATTTTATTCTATGAGAATTCTATTCCATTAATTTAACAATTTTATTCTCCATATTTCACTTTCTCATACCTCCCTTCTCCAGTGATATGGAACACACATTTGATCCGATAAACAAATTAAAAGACTTTATCATTAGATATCAATATAAAAATAAATCAAAGACACAATAGTCACAGCAGTTGATTAGTTTTAAAAAAAACAAAGAAATAGATTTGTTTCAGGTGACTTAAGGTTAACCGAAAGTCTGAAATGGATTGGGGAGGTTCCATAAAAAAGACACTACCAGCGCCCCAAGTGGCCAACAGCAAAAAGCTTACCTCCTCCAGCTCTCCCTGTGGGAAGTGAAGCAACCTGGGCTTCAGAGAGTCATCTTGGTTTTTGCCAACAGAAGTTCACTTTTTCTTCACTGTTATCATCTTTAGTGCAAATTAGTGAGTAGAGAGACTCTGTAGTGCTCTCCCTCTTCCCCCCCCCCCCATGGATCAGAGGAGGAGAGAGAGAAATCAAGATATGAGGGAATTATAGAGAAATGAAGGAGTGAGGGAGGAATGGCCGAAGAATGGAATAGTAAGTCAACATATCAGTAATTAACATCTATCATCATCAACCACTTCATTAAATCTACAGTTTTCCATAGCCCAGTTATTCCAAATTCATTAACACATCTAACAAAAAATGTTTTATTTTGGCCACCCCCTACTACCTGTACCTTTGAAAATGATTTTCCTTTCAGATAACCATGTTTTATCTTCATTATATACAGTCCACTACAGCCCACCAGCTTATCAAAAGTGAATGTGCATCTGGCCTTTAGTTGAAGGCGTACTTCATACAAGATTTTAAAAAACAAAACAACTAATATATAGAACTAAAAAACAAAAGGTTAGTTGAAAGAAATAATTAAAGGAATAAATAAGTTAAAACACAAATAAACAGGTTAAGAAGCTGAAAAAAACTTTTCATTACAAATTATCTTCTACTATTATCACTCACTTATCAATATGTTCTATTTGTAATTAAAAGATTTAAAACTAAATGAAGTTACAAAGACAAAATAGGTTAATTTTGACTAAAATCATTAGAACTGGGCTAATAGCCTGCAAAATAATTTAATAGTTAGATATTAGGTGTGAATTTATAATTAAATTGTCCTTGAGGATGGCCAGGTTGCCCGAAACGTTTGACATTTAAAATATTAATGAAGAGTGTTTGATGGATACAATTAATTTAAAAAAAAAAAATTATAAATAAAACCAGTGTTGACGAAGTGATAAGATTATATATAAAATAAAAAGGTTTTTAAAATAGTGGAGTCCTTGTTTTTTATATTCTAGTCGCTTAATCAGTCTTCATTATCTGAAATCATTATTTTGATTTCACTTCATTCATGAATATACCTAATCCAAAATATAAACTTTCAACAATGCTAATTTACAAAAAGTAGTTTTATTGATTTATTAACTGACTGTCTACAATTTGGCTAAGTATTAAATACATTTTTTAGTTTTAATTAGAATTTATTTTTTTCTACCGGAAAAAAAAATTATTTGATGACCTAATAGTAGGGATCTAGTCTATGTAGTAATCAAAACTTCCACAGACTAAGAAATAGTTCCTATGTTGTGTAAAAAGTATTTATATGATTATTTCAAACAAAAACAATGCGAGGTTCCCTTGAAAAGTCGTCATAAAACCCTGAAACCAAACTTGTTTCCTTATCTCATCGAGCTACCACCATACCACGACCATGTCGAGAATATTCTATTAATGGCTTAAAGAACATATCAAATCATGACTACCTTTGATACCGAGAATTTTAAAAATAAATTTCTTAATTATACTTATTAAAATGAATAATAAATTTAAAAAAAAAATAAATAAATAAAACTCAGCACAATTGAACCTTTGAGGTAACGGCGAATTCAAACTCCTTAGTTATTCCCAAGCCTTATTTTTTTATAATCTAAATATCAAATTCCAACTGCTGGAGCATTTACCCTAACTCATGTAAAATAGTTTTAATCGCATTACATTCAACATTATCTTCTAAAATTTTATTTTTACGAAAAATTATATATATTTAGAAACTTATAAAATTTGTAATAAAATGTTAGACTCTATGAGATATAGGTATTAAAATTTAGAAACAATAAATTTTAATACCTATATCTCCATCTATTGATTAGCAAAGGTAAAAAAGAAAGACTTTTGTCATAACAATCATAGAAACACGAATACATTTATGGATTTGTTTATGACCTTTTTCCTGGTCATTCCTGACATACGGGGGGAGTTACTTAGGTAACCAACCTATTCTAATCATAGTGAGGGAGGGGGTCAAATTTTTCTGTGGGAATTTTTATGGGGGACACCCACAGAAATAAAAGTCGACCTCCCAGGCCGGATTCGAATCGGCACCTCAGCAGTCACGAGGCAGTCGCTTAACTCCCTTAGCTACAAATGGCCCCGACAACATTGATTTATGAATTAAGTACATTTATGCATTTATCATTACTTCTTATTGCCTTTCATGACTTTATGTATCAGCTATTGATTTTTTAACATCTTTACCATTCCAACAGTATATTGTACATCTATATTCCTAACCTTATTTCCTGATTTTTTTTTTTGTAGTTTGGAGAAATATTTTTCTTTTTTTGGCCTATTGAGTAATCTTCAAATTATTTCATACTTTATCTTTATCTATTTTTAATTCTAACCACTAACTAAATGATCAATCAACAAATTTATTTTTCTTGATCACTTGATATGGACGGACCCATATTACCTGACCCACATATAACACAATTGGTTTAATTAACTCCTTTCTTTCAAACAAACGAATTTATTGATACGTGTTGATACCTATTAATTTGTTTAATAAACACTTCTACTTCCATTCTCAGTGGAAACCTCTCCACAACGGACAAATTCGTCGGACTCCTGGCTTTCCGTTCTATGGAAGTTTTAGAATATATTTATTTATGTTTCATTTATTGCATCCCAAAGAATGGAGACATAAATGTGAATTTACCTTTCGTAAGGCAATATAATTCCGTCCACCTTTGGCGTCACTTAATATCATTACATAGCTTTGTAATAATTTATCGTATACTCTTCCCTGTTGACTTTGGAACTCACATTTAAATTCGTCATGTGATTCCACACTCTACTTCCATTAAGAAAAGTCCTCATTTTCGTCCGTAGTTCGTTTTAGGCTCTGTGGGCCTCGAGTGCTAAGAACTGACATGCTTCCTTAGAACTATGTAGTTTTTTTTATTTAGTTCCAATAATTTATTATCCTGATGTTGCTTCAAATATTCTTCAATCGACGTTTAAATAATTCGTAGACAACATTATAAAATTGGATACCACAATCAATACTATCAAAATATCTATAATTTAATTATTGATCAAAAATTAAATTAATTGTTACAATTTTCTACACAAGATTAATATTTTTTGTAGGAAGGTAGTCCAAGTGGCAGTCATAACAGATTTACAAAATTGCAGAAACAAATATTTATTTTCATCAACGTTTCGTCTCTCTTTGCAGGTCTCCATCACGGCTAAATGAAGTAAGATATAAACAAAAACATATATATATAGATAGTTATATTTAAAATCTAAACATCCTTTCTGTTTACAAACGGATTTGGTAAAAGAAGTGAAAAAATAAAAAAGTCCTTTTAATTTTCTGATGATATTGCATATCCAAATTGCTTAGATTCATTTCGCAGAACCATTACAAAATAAATATAAAACCTATTTTTTTATTATTATTATTATTTATCTATAAGAAATAATTGTACAATTATAAACCTGGTGTTGCCTGAACAAAAATGTGTTTGACCAAAGGACGAGGATAACTCTAATGGCGCTCTGTGATATCAATGTTTGCATTTATATCGCATATTGGTATGCATTGTTATAATTAAACACAAACTTTTGGCGCCCAAAACCAAAGTTGAACTTTTTTTGTTTTTTTTTAATGAACTATTAATTATAGAAATTAAGAGGATCGAAATAGTGACATTATAGAAACGGAAAATAAAATTCTAGTAACACTACAAAAATCCCATTAGATATAACACTATCTAAATTAATAAATTCTGAAACGGAACCAAGCAATATGACATTTGCAAGGTCGAAATATTACATCCGCTTGACGGACCAACAGAACGGTTGTGTGGTGGAATAAACAGTTGAATAAACAACGGAAGGGACAAACAGGTTACACAGAATTCATCAACGAATGAAATCTGATGAAAGCTTTCAATATACAGGTCAATTCGATTAATTTAAAAATAAACAAAAATACAAAAAAAAAAGTATATAGTTGTGAATGTCTAGGGTAATCATATGATTGATACATAAATTATCAAAGCATTCATAGTTATATATTTATTAAGATTGAAGGAATAATAAATGTTATTATGATGATTAAAAAAAAATAAAATAAAATAAAAACCTCCCATCCATAAAATACTTTTTTTTATTTTCTTCCCTGGAAATATTCAAAATTTTCTTTAGGTGTTAACCATTTCCCTCTGGAAAATAGTGATTTTTTTTTTATATGAGGAGATGGTTGGCACCCCCAGAATATAACACAAATAAGTTTCATACATTTCAGTAAATTAAAAATAATAACATTTCAAAACATTTTTTATAAAAATCACTAAATTAATAATATCATTACGTTGCCAACAAAATATATTTCACAAACCCAGTGGAGAGGGAGTGATTCCTATTTCGAACTTTCTTATTAGTGTTGTGTAGTACACCAGTACAAAATTGGGGACAATATGAACTCTTTAAACATAGTTTATACTTTAAATTTGTATAAACAAGAAGTGAAATAGAACCTGAAATTAAAAGATATAAAAACATATTAAATAATTTACTTACAAACATATTACTAATGATTTCAAGGTTACAAAAAAAAAAAAAACTTAAAAATGAAATTTCATTCATTATTCATTATTACTATTTTTATTATAAAACTTCATTCACCATTCATTATGAAACTTTATTATTCTTACATATCAGAAGGTTTAGTAATAATGAAACCTGTTGATTTCATACATATTGATAGCTATAGATTTACAACCTCCCTTACCCTTATCAACGAAAGTAATATGTGAACTGTAATAGTTCACTTTATTATATATTTTTCAGCTAAAAATGCTAAACAGAATTTCAATCTAGTTTAAATGATTTTTTATTTTCATGCATAACACTAAGTATATCAGGTTAATTTTAGAATCAACTTATTTTGAAGATGGTTCAAACAATTTTAATCTAGTCTACTTTGTATTTGAAGTAATAAAAAAGAAAATAATATTAATTTATTTAGTTATTTTCTATTTTAAGGAGTTAGTAACATCTAAAAAATATGGATCATTACTATTTGTATTGCCATTTTATTTAATTATGATTGTACAGCCAGTGTTTATTGCAATTGTCTCTTATTTATTATATTGAAACGAAGAGGAATAAATAAGTAAATATTATGTATTATATTTTACCCAGTGATTAAAACCGTCATTGGGATAGCTGTCCGTTGTAAGCTTGATGTTGAAGAAATGATAAAGTAATACACAATGAATTGGTAAAACATTAAGAAACTCAAAATGGACTATTTATTTTGTCTAGATTTCACAAAAAATAGCAAAATTTTGAAAAAAAGGTGTAACTCATTTCGTACGGATTAATCTAAATTCAAGTAAACGAAATGGATTGTAAGTAGTTTGCAGAAATGTTCACTGTATTTATTAAATTGGAGGGTCCTAATCTAAAATTGATCAAAGATGGATTCCCTCAAGGCAGTGAATAAAGTCCTACATTTTTCAACATGTATTGCCCAGATATTCCACAACATTCGGAATCCCTAATCGCAACATTTACTGATAATTAAATTATTCTATGATCAAAAAAAGGTACCAATAGGCTTCTTAAGCTATCCAAGGATGATCTCGTTAACTGGGCTAAAAGATGGAAAATAAAGATGAATGAATCGTAGAAGGTATACGTCACGTTCACACTCAAACACGACTCATATCCTCATATTACAATAACATAAGTATAATCCAGACATAGTACCTTATTTACGTCTCTACTTGGACAAAAGACTGACTTCTTACTAGGCTACTTAACAAACATTCAAAATTATCAGCTATAGCAACACAAAAATAGTTTTATTTTTTCCACTTTTTTCATAATAAAAAAAAATACTCTTTAAATTAATTTTTGAATCAAAGCCAAAAGATACAACAATGTTTGTTTATGCAGACAACATACTTGTTTAGACAAAGCAAAAGGATTTGATGAATTATACGCTACTGCACATTACTCATACGAGTAGGTCAATGGGCTCGCCAGAACACTTTATACTTCAACACAGAAACAAATAACACATTTAACGGGACATAACAGTACCAGTACAAAATATTAAATTTAATTCTGTGCTATTAAATCATAATGAGATATATCGTTGTTTCAGACATAAAATTAAAATGGAACAGTCTCATAGGCATTATATAATTTAAAATGCTAAGAAAATTATTTAACTTATCACAGTAGATAAAAGGTATTAAAATTATTGGATTTAAAAAATACATTTGATGCTGTACGTACACTCCACGTTTGGCATCAAGTCGTGAAAAAATCATGAGAAATCAAAAAAGCTTACTATGAACCTATCCTCAGGATTTATTAAAAAATCAATAATTACACTCAGGTGCAAAAAAAAAATTATTGTTTTATGAGATTAGCTATTCAATGTTTTATTATCACTTACCTATACACGGAAAAGATAGAAATTGAAAGTATTGCGATAGCACGAAATTTCGAATTCAAGTTTATTACGGAAACGTTTTGTGGTCCTCTGAGTCCAAATAACCAAGTGTCATAAAATGGCTTAAAGTAGTCGTAAGCGCATGCATGTGTATGAGTGTGTGTCTGAATGGCACAGATCAAAAATAAAAATTAATACGAAACTGAAATTACATATTTAAGGTGGGACTGGTATGTTACAGCAACTTTATGGACAAAATCGACTGGCCGGTAGTACCTTTTTATGGAATCGATTTTTTTCAATTTTCGACTCAAAAACGACTAACGATTTCGATCTAACTTGGTACATCAACGTAAACTCAAATGATCTTTAATATCAGCTAAGTTTTACCCGCATTGGCAGTGGTTTAAATAACAAATCTAAAAAAATAAAATTCCCCTAAAGTACTTCCAATTTAGTCTATATGAAATATCTAACCATATCTCATTGCTAATAGTAATATAAAATAATTAAATATAATCTATGAAAGAATTCGATTACTGACTAAAGATGAAAACGATTTTCTCGTGACTGCCAAAAACTAAATGGAACATCGAATAGCTGAAAGCTCCCGATCTCATTCTATAGAAGACGACTTTGTTATTTTTTTACTAAACTATTTTATTCTAGGCAAGAACGTAGTTGATAATAGTTCTTCAAACCTCAAGAAACCCATAAATTTTTATTTTCATAACAACAGAAAAACAAAAATTTTCAAGTACCTATAACTTTGTTTAATTGAAAAATTAAAAATCTCTCATTGTTATGGATAAATATAAAATACAAGAGAATTAAGTAATTATTGTTTTTCTTTGGTAGTAATTATTATAGTGAGATTTTACTTTCAAGCCATATTTATCAACTTTACGATGGTGCAATTGGGACTTAATTACTTTAAACATTTGAAAAAAAGAGAGAAATGCTTTATTCAGCCAAGCTCCCCAAATACATTGGGTTGCTACAATACACAGCTTGATCGGTCATATATACAATATATATATTCACATGATATGACAATAATTTTTTTTCCTACTTCAATACTCGTCTACACACTAAATTTTTTTTTTACTTAACAATTTCAGTCCATTTGACAATTTTATTTCATTTAATTGATAATTTTACTGTTCCTATTTCACTGTCTCAGACCTCCCCTCTCCAATGATCCGCTACCCACGTTCGATCCGTTAAACGAATTTATCATTAGGCAGCAATATAAAGTCAAACCAAAGACAAAATAGTCACCACAGTAGATTAGTATACAAAAAAAAATTATAATTAAAAAAAAATAATATATAGATTTAGAAAAACAAAATAAAAATTTAGTTAAGAGAAATACTTTAATGAATAGATAAATTAAAAGAAATAATTTAAAGAATAAATAAGTTAAGGAAATATATAGGTTAAACCACAAATCGACAGGTTCAAAAACTAAAAAAAAAAAAACAATGAACAATCTCCGAGCTAATTCGGATGCAGGTGATGATGTATGATCCCAGGAAGTCCAAAATAATATTTTCCGCCAAGATCACTTATATCCCCGATGCTAACACCTAGGTCTTCTAAGAAGCTCCTTGTTCTATCTGGTTCAACCATTGTTCTACGAGATTCAAACCAGAGGCCTCTCGCGGTGAACTCTCTCTCTCTGAATGTCTCGCGGAATTTTTCTTTAATGAAAGGGACGGATTTTTCATATATTTCCTTCTTTTCCCTTTCCACTCCACTCCACCTGATCGAGGTCATTATTCTCAAATCTCACCGTCGGATTCGAGACCAGAGCCGTGCCTCCAGTTCTAGAGAATGACCCAATATCAGCGTATCTTACGGATCCGTCGGTGTCAGCACAATAAACCTCATCGAAGCAAGTGAAGTCTTTTCTTTCAAGGAACTTCATCAATTCTTCTTTGACCCTGTGGTGCCAGCGTGTTATAAGGAGGGAGTTGTTGGGGCACTTTCCCAGCACATGGGCTGGTGTTTCAGGCTCTCCGGTGCATTTGCGACAGAGGGACCCAGCTTCTGGCTGTCCACTGGCTCCTGGGACTCCACGCTTCTATTTAATTTCAGAACGTTCGCTCTTTCTGACTAATAATACAATTATATCATTTACCGCTGCATATAATAAATTCTGCATTAACAAGAACCAACACGTGATAAAACAGTGAATGGTTAAAATTAATTTTCAGATTCTTTTAGATGATATTAAAAGAGTGATATAAAACATGTGCAAACACAACACATACACACATCAGAATGTTCTTCTCACGCATATTTTATGGTCAAAGGAAGACCTTAAGATGCCACAACATCACTTAAATAGTTTTTCTTTACATCCATTTTTAATGTTGATATGATAGTCGTTGAAAAGAACGGCTTTCATTAGAAAAAAAAATAGTCTAAAATTTTAATTTATCTTTATTTATTGTTTGTATACATTTCAACAAGTTTCAAGCAGTTAAAATTTCAGTTACCGTTAAAACAATCGTTATGTAACTTAAACATTGTTACACTGTTTAACACGATGGAAAATAATGTTGTTCATGTTCAGAGAATTTTTTTTTTTTCTGTAGAATGATGGCAAAATCGTTTATCGTATTGAAGATTGCAATAATCTTCTCTAGGCACCTTACATTAGTAACTGAATTGGTTAAAAAGTTGGCTAACCATATGATTTGAATTAGTAATACTAAAGTTTAGAAGGGAGGATTCAGCCAGTAAATTATGGAAACACAGGTTTTAGAAGTTCCCAGAGGACCAGTAAGAAGCCAAAGTTAGCCATGGTGGCAGCAGAGTTTCTTCGGAAGAAATATCCAAGCGGTAGCCCTTCCAAGCTCAAACGTTACCATGAAATATTTATTTTGTTTCTGTTAGCTTCATTACACTCTGGAGGGACAGGCTATTCAAGTTCACCTTGCATTTTCAGATTTGTCTCAGATTGGGTTTACGTCAGGCATCCTACGAAAACTGGAAATAAATCTGTGCATAATTATACAATAGAACATTTATATAAATAAATGGATTTTTCTATAACTAACCTCATCCTCAATTATATTTCAATCCTATAATTAAATCACGATATCAACATCAAACTAACTCAAACCTACGCAAGGTTAGCAATGCTATATCCTATCATAAATAGAAAATATATTAAAACCAGAAAAACTATTCTTATTTTTAAAATAATAATCAGGCCACTGCTGAAGTACGGCTGTGAATTTTTTGGAACGGCATACTTTACGAAAGGGAAAAAATTACACTCATTACAAAACAAGGGCCTGAGAATCGCATTGGATGCTCTTTGGTTTGTAAGAAATAGCCAATTGCATCGGAAATTACGAATGGAACTAACAGACGACTTAATCAAAAAACAGCTCATACAATTCCACTCCCTGTTACCAGCAGTTAAAGGAGCAGTAACTTACAACTTGGAAAATCCAACCTCATCCCGAAGGCTGGAGCCCAGGCTACTTCAAGATATCCTGTTATAAATTCTATATTTCTAAATTCTATTATTGCCATTACTAACTACTATTTTATTTATTTTGTTTCTCTTCGACTTTTTCTCAAATTAACTTTTTTTTCACATTGGAAGTCAGATATTTATTTTAATTAATCTATAAATATCATTGTTCTTTACTAACTTTTCTTTTTCTTTTTCCTCTCTTCTTAAGAATAATTATTTTTATCTATTTATTTTATATATAATGCATCGTTATTATTCACAATTATTCAATATTTATAGTGTTGTAAATAGTTACACCCCTAACTTTCTTTACACGAGACTATACCTCTCCCCCCCATAAACAATTGCTAAACAAAAAATAATGTAACTGTTATATTAGCCATGTAAGGTCCACCAGACCGATCTGGTATTTAATAGGAAAAAAATGTTGACGATAATATTAAAGGATTAAACACTGTTATCAAAAGTGCCATTTCCATAACAATATCCCGAGTCTCCACCAACTACCAATTTGAAGAAATACGCCCTACCTCAAAATCCTTTTGTCAGTTAAAAATAAAATTATCTCAGAGAACCAAAAACCTAACTCACAAAACCATCTCCAGCGAATAAAATCTTTAGTGAAAAACCTACTTATTAAGTGGAGAAATAAAAAGAGGTCCTAAACACTCAATCAATTTCGTCGCGGGGACAAATATTTTTGGCTATAAGGGCACACGGGTCACATCTATAAACACATAAACTACAATGTATCATTAAATTACTTGAATCCTACCTCAGCAATAGATCCTTTACATCACAAACCCATCAAACCTCTACAGTCCAAAAGTTCAAGAGGAGAAAAAAGTTAGTTATTTCACCCCAAGTTTTAATCCTTTAAGAAAAACTCTGTATAATTGTTAGTCAAAATTGATGAGTAGGCCAAGTATAGTCAAGGGGAAATAAAAAATGGTGGCTGTTTAAAAACATATAAAAAATCATTTTTCATTCGGAGTTCCTTATTGTTAAAACTATCTACAAAAATAAAAAATCTATTAAACATCATTTAAAAAGAAATAAATAAAATGTGAGCCCTAAAAAAGAGCTATTTGCTATACCTTTTTTAAAAAGCAACATTTTATAAAAAATCAGTACTTAGTGAATTTTTTTTTTTTTAGTAAATCTATATCTCAGGAACTACTAGACGTATAGATGTCTATTAGCATTCAAATTAAGCTAAATTAATGTGCTATAAACCAGTTTATGACAGTTTTATTCGTATAAGTTGTAGTTTTCATGATATTTACCAAAATAAATTCACAAGATGTTGATTTCTAGTTGTTCGGACGAAAGTTCTGGTTTATGAAAAACTACATCTTAGGGTAGGGACCATTAGACGTATAAATGTCTACTTGTATTCACATTAAAGCTAGTTTAATTTACTACACAGAAGTTTATTTTGTTCATCTTTGTAGAAGTAGCAGTTTTCATGATATTTCCATATAAATATGAATTTTGCATATTGAATAAATATGTCCGAACAATTAGAATCAATTTATTTTTTAAAAAAACTACTACTCCTACGAAGATAAATGGAATAACCTACTAGCTTTAATTTGAGTACTGGCTGACATCTTTTCGCCTAATGGTTCCAGCCATACATTTTCCCCAAAATAAATTCACTTACTACTGATTTCTCATTATTTCATTATAAAATATTGCTTTTTAAAAACGGTATCACGGGAACTGTTGAACGCAAACAGCTCTGTTAATTCTCATATTTTAGCAAATTTACTCTACTTTAACTGATATTCTATTAGGTTATCTTGTGTCGTAGGTATTTTTAAAGATGTAGAGCTCCGATTATATAATTGATTTTTTTAACGTTTTGAAACAGCTACCATTTTTTATTTCCCCTAACTATACCTGGCAGACATTATAATTTTTACTAGTAATTATACATAATTTTTATTAATGTAATCAAAAATTGGGATGAAATTGCTGACTCCCGTCTTCCTCCTATCCTATTTAATGTACATTTCACAGACATCCCAGCCTCCTGTAGAACGATCATTCTATGCTGATGACACAGCCACTTATGCATCGTCATACAGAACGGATACGATAGTAAACAAGTTATAGGTCCTTAAAAAACTCAGTATTTATTTTATTTTATTTTATTTAAAGAAAACGAACCGACACACAAGCTATCATATACACTAAATGGAGACCGTCCGTAATTTAAAGCATAGTCATTAATGGTACTGAAATCCCATGGGCTTAGTCTCTTAATTACTCAGGTTTTGAGCTGGACAAATTTTTAACATTTTCCAATCAAATTCAAACAAATACAGCCAATAGTTCATCAGAAAAATCACCCTATACTTTAATATAAATTCTGAATAATAATAAAAAAAAAACTTTACAAAACAGCAATACGCCCAATAATTACTTATTCTGCACCTGTCTGGAGCTATAACTATGACTCTAACTAAAGAAAATTAGGGATCATTTAAAACATATGTTTTTGGATAGTAAACTCGGAACAGCAGAATTCCAAGCATGGCTGATTTACATCTCCTGACAACTAAAGAGCACAGATACTGACAAAAAATGTTTTCTCAATTACTCAAATTTCCGACAACCCGTTCATACAAAAAAATAGGGGAATACAACAAGGCATCACCACAAAAATACCCATAAACATAAAGTAATTGACAAAACTTGAAATCTGAGTTGTATAAAGCTTGTTTATTGTTTATATGTTATTTTTTAACCAAGTGTTATTTACTTATATATTAGGCTTTTTAATTACTTATTTGTGTCGGTTTTTTCAGTTTTCTTAATGTTTAAAACTAAAAGCATGTAAAAAAAATTGGAGAAGTACCTATTTCTTCTTTAAAATTTTGATTTTTACTTCTTTGTTAAATATTGATGAAATAATATTTAAGTAAACGCGGTATACTTGTATTTCTTTCCTTATCATGGCAATAATACAATAAATGCTTAGCGAACCTGAAGGTTCAATGCCGATATTACCAATCGCTTTCCACATACATCCCTCCGCTGACGCCCCTCCAAACTCCAAACCACCAAATCAGACTTAACGCAATCTTCCCATCTACGATTCGGTCTACCCCTCGGACGTTAATTAACATTTTAAGGATCCGTTCGTTACTCCCCTCCTTACACTTAAGTCTCTCAACCGTACACGCTATAACCAGAATTACCTTGACCAGGCAAATAAAGTAGATATGGAAAAGAAGGAAATCTACGATAAATGCATCCCTTTCCTTAAGGAGCAGTTCCGTGAGGGCTTCAGAGAACGAGACTTCAACGTGAAAGGCCTCAGGTTCGGAGCCCGTAGAACAATACTCAGCACAAGGAGCTTCATGGAGGAACTCGGGGTCGATGTCCAGGACGTGACTAGGATAACAGAGAATATAATATTTATAATCTTTACACTTTCATTGAGACTCGTTAATTTTGTTTAAATAAATAATTCAATTTTTATCCATTTTTTTCTCAACACATTTTATTTTTCTTATAAATCCGACGTTTCGGCCAATCCGGCCATCCTCAGAGACAATCTACTACAAAACAGCTTTTATTACATGTATGATCTTAACAATTCAAAATACTTAACATTATTATTTATAATTTATCTTACCTTAATACAATTTTGGAACTAAAATTATTTAAACACTCAACTTCATGTAGGCTATTCTGCCTAAGTCGCAACAACAGTTATAAAATGTGTTGAGACAAAAATTGAATTATTTATTTAAACAGAAAATATAATATTCGACTCCCTGAGAATCATACACCACCACATGCATGGAAAATAATGAGTAATGGAGTCGTCCAGAGGAAGGATGACATGCATACATTGCATATCTTATTGGTTATGTTATTTATTATGTTATTATTTCTGTGTATATTTTTAATATTTATTGTATATTAATTGTAACATAGTTTGTTGATTTTATTTTTTTAATTTATATTTGTTACTTAATTATCTTTCATATATTTTCTCATATCTCTATCACTATTTTATCCATTATTCTGTTAAAAGCACATTAGGTTGAAAGCAAAACATGAAAGGGGAAAAGAAAGGAAGGAAAAGAAAAAAAAAGAGAGAAAGGGGAAAGGATGGAAAAAATCATGAAAAAGAAAAAGGCGAAAAAAAGGAAAAAAGGAAAAAGAAAGATTAAAAAACGAAAGAAATGAAAAAAAAAAAGAAAGAAAAAAAAACATGTTCTAGTGCTGTATACTACTAATGTTTATAATTATTATTGTATACTTGTATAGGCTTATTTATCGTAAGATTAAAAATATCGTCTGATTAGACTGAAATAAGTATAAAGTTGGGCAGCACAACTTTGTTTTTTAATAAAGTTTTTCCTCCTACCTGGTGCAGTTCCCTCAATTCAGAGTAGTGTATCCAGTTAACTCGTTTAGTCGGTCCGAATATACTTAATACTTTATTACAGTAGTAAGAATAATAGTTTTGAAAATTCTAACTTTTGAGTTTTTGGACAGAAGGCTAAGCAATTTCGAAATTAAAAAATAACAACCATTTTCTGCTTTTAAACTAGATTTTATTTCCTCATCAATTTCGTTTTTCTAGTAAACAACAAACAAAAATATATTTGACCGTATAATTTAAAATATGAAGAAGATGGTCATACCAGGTTAAACATACCTAATGCCTGTTTAACCTGTCATCTTGAACAGCTCTGATGAGAAACGTGGGGCGAAACGTCGGACAATAAATAGTTGAAAACTATTTTCTTCTTTTTTTGACCGCAATCCTGACCATCTTCTTCATATTTATATAATAAATAAATTCTATAAGAATACATTAAGAACTGAAAATAAAAAATACAGAAAATAAATTAAATCAATTTTTATTTAAATTAATTCAAACTTTCCATGTAACATCATGTCGTATTTTCAGTTAATTAACATAAGGAATAAATTTGCATAAATTTAGAAAAGAATAACTCCTTCATAATTCTTCGAACATTGATTTGAATTTTAAAGACTATACCCAGAACCCTTTATGAGCACAAAAAAAAATTCTTTCAAACTGTTAAAGATTATACAACTATTATATTATGATATTTTACCGTAAACTTTTACCGTCAACTTAAAGAAATTAGGCTCTATTTCTCCTTGGAACAACCGAACTAAAAAAAATCATTGTTTTCTTTTAAAGTCAAATTGTCTGATACATATATGTGTATATACTTTCACCATAAACTACCACAAATATATGTATATATTTTTACTATCTTGTTCGAAACTAGTAATTTTATTAATAATTACAAAAATTATACAAATAGTCTCAACCATCTTTATTAAACCATATTGTATTACGTGTCCAAAGTTTCGGCCGATCCGGCCATCGTCAAGGACAATCTTAATTTTAGTATCATAGCCTCACACTGATGTATAAAACTTTGCAAGTTATTATGCCCTAGTCAATTTAACATAGTCAAAATTAACATTCAATAATAAATTATAATCTTTGATGTTTTGTATTTTATTATCATTAACTTACCACAGCACTATTAAATATTAAAATACATACACACACACTTCACCACAACCTCCATAATTTTAAGAATTTTGATTTGAGTTTCGCTGGGTATTGTTGATTTTCTAACCTTCTTCAGGGCACCTTACTTTGGAATTTCCGATAGAATGTGGTTACGTAAAATACCAAAAAACCAACAACAATCTTTTACTTTTTTTAACGATTTGCATGCAATATAGTGCGGAAAATCTAAATAAAACCTAATTAACAAAATCATTTTAGAATCCAATACACTATGCTATTTGAATTTCTGAGACGAGGCCTCAATTATGGCGACAGATTCTTACGAGAACCTCCAAAAGGAAAAATTCCTTTCAGTTTAATTCCCCGTAAGAATCGGTCATTATTACTGAGGAATTTTAATTGAGAGTTTGTTAGTTAATTGTTGACGACGTACCTTCCCAGGACGCGTCAAACAAAAAAGTGCCCAATATGAATTGATCTAAAAATTTGAATTACCCTCAGTACATCAACAACCAATAATTCGTTATAAAAAAAAAGGCCCCACTCCAAAGGAAATTCTAGAGTTAGGTGTAGTGAAATGCTGGAGTAGGTTAGAAGGTTGAATTAAATCAAAACTCCAAAATATTTAGAGTCTAGGAGGAGTAGAAAGGTATAGTAAGACGCCCTGTAAATATATGTTTATATTTATGCGTTATTGGAGTGAATAACGCTAAGGCCGAGTCAATGCCTTGGGGCATCCGACGTTGGGAAGTCTCGCAAGACTTGAATAAAAAAAAAATTAATTATTCGTAGATACAATGTTAATAAGTTATTGTTGGTCTTTCACCCGTTAAATAGACTATCATGAACCACTCCTCCAGTTTTTTTTGTTACTCTCAACCAATACTTCCTCCCCTTATTCATATAATTTTATAATCAATAATAAAAAAATAATCAGGCCCTGATTTACATAGGAGCAAACTGGGCATTTATCCAGAGTGCTAGATTTTGAGGGGCAGTAGAATTTGAGATATAAAAAAATTTACTCTACAGCAACACTTAAAAATATGATATCTAAGACCCAAATACTTTATAAATAGATGTAAAGATCGTTTAAGAATATTGAGTACACTAAAAGCCATGCCTTACCAATGTTAGTTAAAATGGCCATATCTAACTCTATAACCATTTATTAAATTTAAACAAAAATTACAATGTGCGACTTTAAAAAAAAATTGCAATTTTGTTTTGTGTTTATCTACCTTCATAACCTCTGGTCCAACCAAAAAAAAAAATTTTAGACTTTAACTTTTTTTAATTTATTGATAAATATTACAATCTACCACAGTCTAGGGCAATAAGTAATTGTGAAACTATTGATTACATTCATACCACACGTAAATATATACATTTTTTTGCTAATTTGAAAAGATTTGGCTTAAGTTCAAAGTCTCCCTAAAAAAAAATAGAAAAAAAAATATGCTATATTTTCAATATATCAAAGATTGTTTGTTTTTATTCATTTGAAAAAAGCACTCTTTTAATGATCAATAAAAAATTAAAGGGTAGCTCTGTAAAAAGAATACACAATATTATTAAATATGTTAACTATAAATAACATTATGATGAATAATGTCTTAGGTTGTGTGAAATTTATGTAAGTTAAAACAAAATTTGTATTTATTAAATAAATCAAAAATTGCATCCTTATTAGTCTCAACACTTTTTATTTCAACAGTCCAACGTTTCGGCCATTTCAGCCATCCTCAAGGACATCTTCAATTATAAATTCTTCCTCACATTAAAATTTAAAATTTGTTTTGCAGGCTATTCTGCCCAGGCCATTAATTATAAGTTAAAAACCTATTTTTTTATTTAAAATCATAAATATCTAAATTTTCTTATTTTAAAATTATCCACAAAATCACTACCATATACACAAACCATTTACATAAATTTAAATTTTAAAAGTTATAAATGGTTTGTGTATATGGTAGTGATTTGGTGGATAATTTTAAAATAAGAAAATTTAGATATTTATGATTTAAAAAAAAAAAATAGGTTTTTAACTTATAATTAATGACCTGGGCAGAATAGCCTGCAAAACAAATTTTAAATTTTAATGTGAGGAAGAATTTATAATTGAAGATGTCCTTGAGGATGGCTGAAATGGCCAAAACGTTGGACTGTTGAAATAAAAAGTGTTGAGACTAATAAGGATACAATTTTTGATTTATTTAATAAATAATTACCTGTCTCAAGAAATTGAAATAATATATTTAAAAATTTTTATATTAAACATTTTTTTTTTTAATTGCAATCAATATACATATGTTGAAATATGAAACCAAAGATATTTACTTCTTTAATATGCAAATAATAAGGTTCTGAAAATTTGAATAAAAAAATCATTCTAGCTAGGAGGTAAAAAAATATATTTTATCATGAAACAATGCAAACTCTCACTCCAGGTTGTCTTCCAACAACCTGTGTCTTCTCCAGCAATTATTACCATTAATCTTATAAGTAACTTTATCGTTGTTAACCAACTCACTCAAGACTTTCCAATGAACAAACTTAGTTTTTTGTTATAATTTATCTGTAGATAAAATATATTTAAGGACAAAATATATTTTATGTTTTTAGGATGGATAGGACTTAACCCATGATGCATATTATTTTCCTTTAGTATTTTAGGTCTTCTCAAGAGAAAGGCAATCTGCTTAGTTTCTAAGAATTTTTTTAACAGGTCAAGCACCTCTCAACCTCTTAAGTACTTAAAAGGATTTATATATATTTTTATTTTTATTTTGCATGTTTTAATTTTTTTTTTTTAACTTAACTGATAGGTCATTTACCTCCATTTTTGCAAGCCAAGTGGAAATAAAAACTAACTTAATTATGTAGAAGAACAAAACAAACATTTGATTTCAAAAAGAATTTTTATTTTACAAATGAAACTATTGTTGCCATAAAACAAATTTATTAGTATTTAAAATTTTCTTGTAAATTTGAGTACAAAATCTAGTACATATTTATCAAAATAATTTGTTTAATAAAATATTCCAAAGTCATTTGAAATTTTACATTAAAAATAATAATAAATTGAATAGTGTCACACTACTTCTGAAGGAAGATTTACTCAAATAAATTCAAATAAAAATACAAATTTATAATAATATTACATATAATATTCTATTGTAATATTATATAATAATACTACATTGTAATATTATAAATAATAACATAGAATAATACATACGTATTAGTATTTAAAACTTTTTTGTAAACCTGTATAAAAAAACTTAATACATATCTGTCAAAATACATTATCTACTAAAATATTTCAAATTCATATGAAATTTTATTTTTAAAATAAATAAATAATAATGATAAACTGAATGGGATGTCACACTACTTGTGAAGGAAGATTCATAAACATTAGTCACATTCTTTCCAATGGACATGAAAAATTTTGAAACAATTTCATGAACCAAATGCAAACACAAACCATTTGCAAGCAAATAAATCATCATATATATTTATTAACAATGTTTTCACGGAATGCTGAGATTCAAATGAGGTAAATCATTTAAATAAATGAAATTGTATACCGTATTCTATAACAATAACAGTTGAAAACAGATTTAACATATTGAATAAACTGTTCTAAAAATCATAACATAATTATAAATATATAAATATATATGAAATAGATTTAGTAATCCTTAAAAAAATTGAATTCAATTCATGAAATATCATAAAAAATACATATTTTTAGGATAAAACTTTACAATTGAAAACATGGTATGGCTATTTTAGCCTACTGTATTCTACAAACTAATTAAATTATCAAAATTTTTACAGTTCATTTAATAAATTACAGTTCAATAAACGTCTTATTAATGTACATTTACATTAAAAAAGTTAAAAAAATTAGACATTTATAACATGCAGGCAAGACTTTTAACATTAAAAACATGAATAATGAATTATAGTGGTCTATACAATGGATTACAGGTTTGCAACTTATGTACATGCAAGATTTTTTTTTTATAATTTTTTTTTTTTTAAATATTTCTCAAACAGTCTTATAATCTTCCTTCAGTTATTTAAAAGACAAACCTGTGGGCAGTTTTGTCTAATAATTGTTCTTGCTATCTCATAATCCCCTGAAATAAAATCAATTGTAAGTATAAGGATATTCATTTTAAACAGAGCTTCTGACAATTGGACTATTACCCCCATGTAGCAGAGGTATACTTTTTAAATATTAGAACAACATATTAAATAGAACAGTTGGATATTTTATTTCTTGATATTTAGAGTTGGAGATAGTTTAATAGTTCTGATAATATTCACTACCATTTATCAATACCATTGATTAACATTTGTATACTTCCTTATCAAATGATCCCATAAGTTAAATATGTTAGAGCATGTTTTGATGTTTTTTCAGTACTAATAACATTCGGAATTCCACTTTACTTTTAAAAAAATATCACATATCTGACTTATTTAGAACTGGTAATCATGGTTATCATTACATTGTTAATCAGCACTAAGAGCACACACTCATAATTACTAAAAATCAGAGAGGTAGGGTGAGGCAGTGAATAAAATAGGAACTAAAAAAATGACATCTAGGAAAGCAGAAGATTTGTGGAACATTTTTGTTTAATTATCTTCAATGATAAAACATTATAATCAACCAATATTTGAGTTCTCATTTACATTTTAGTTAATTATTCAGATAATTATTATTCAAAAATTTTAGCTTTGTTTCAAAATTATTAGGGCAAATTTCCTTAGATTTAGCACCAAAGTCACTCCACGGTGATCCCAAAAACTTTACATCAGCATTCTCCAATGCTTTTTTTTTTAACTTTACAGGAAAACTTTCTCATTAGTTAACTGAAAACTCTCAAATTAAATCCCTACAATCGCAGCTGACTTTTAGTAGAATATTTTGTTTATCATTTAATAAGCAGTCCTTTTGTACGTTTACAATTTCAACAGTCTTCTTTCTTTGATTAAAATATTTTGCTATTTAAATTTAATTTTGTCTTATTTTGTATTTTTTTTTTTGTTTAAACTAAAATATTAGATATTTGAAAAAAGGTTAGTGCATAATAAATATTTATTGGCACTATTTTCATCAAACTTTTTTGACAGCAACCTGGACTATCTTCTTTCATTAATTACGTAGAGATAACTAATAATCTTCTAACAGATACATCATAGATAATATTTTATATAGTCTAACTACTAATGATAGGACTTTCAATAGTTAACACTATTGATAGTACTATTGAACTATCTCCAACCCAATTGACACTGGGGTCAATTAACAAATATGTGATGTAACATTATTTTCAAAAAGCATGATAAAATTATGGTCAAGAGCAATAAAAATATTTGCAATATATGGTGAAGCATGTAATGTAGTAGGACAGATAGCATCAGAAAAGGTTTGCCAAACATACAGGGCTATCAATGACAGATAAAGATCAAAATTGATCTTAAATTAAAATTTATTTATAATATATCACTCCAGAGATACTTATTATATTGTAAAGATGTTTTAAATTCATAGAAATTTAAGTATGATAGTTGAGTGAAACATCATTATCAAGCTTATAGAAACTTTACAAAAATTATTTTTAGAAAAGCAAAATGATTTCAATCTACTTTTTCATGGATTGGAAAATTATCACCATTCCCACTGGACAATATGAATGAAGGGAGTAATTTAAAAACTAAAAACTAAATAGCATCCTTCAATCTTCAAATTTGATATCGTTTCATTTCCGATTCATTATAGCCTAGTCCAGATACATAAACTTTTCTACATATTCAATTATAATTCCTGTAATATCTATATCATTTTTTATAATACAAATGAGAAATTCTGTTTTGTCCATATTTATTTTGAGACCTAATTCTTTGCCACTTTCTTCAACGGCCAACTCCTAGTAATAGGAAAGTCTAAGAAGCCTGGATGCTTCAAGAATGACTAAAATAAACAGGTAAAATACAAAATTAACAAATGGATGACTGGAAGATATTCATGATATATCTCAGGCAATGAAATGATGAACTCATGAAAAAAGATAAAAATTTGTCTACCATCAAACATAGTATCACAATTGTAAACAATGGATCAAGGAATAATATGGTCATTCAAGTCCATCTTAAGGAAGAAAATAATACAACATATTGTTCAGTCTATCGACGGAGGAAAAAGAGAACAAAATTCAATGTTCTTGACGGAATTCTAAATTTCCATTTAAGATTTGTGGATGCATGTTTCTGAAGACACAATAAAAAAGTGGCTCAGGCATACTAGCCTCTGAAGAAAGCCTGAAGGATTACATTCTGATGTTGACCTACTAATTAATAAGAAAGCTCGGATATTAGAAACAAAGTCTCTCGGTCCTCTCATATTCCTTAAAAGTGAGTAATATTGTATATTCTTTGATTTATAATATTCATATTATAAACTTAGTCACTTGAATAAATAAGCAAAAATTACACTCAGTTACATAGCATTTATATTTACATTTCACTGTTTGCTTTATTTGTTTATATTCTATAATTATGTTATGAAGCAATGTAATACAAAATAATACATACCTAAAACTAGTTCGATATATAATGCCAAGGCAATTATATGTACTGGAACTTCATTTCTTGAACCTTTAAGAACCCAGATCTGAAAAGAAATTTTCATTTTACAGTAAATTCAAGATTTGAATATATAAGCTTATGATCATTACCATATCAATAAACTAATAAAATCACAAAATATTTATTCTAAAAGGATCCATACCTTATCTAAAACTTAGGTTCTATGCTCGGCAATGTTTTGTTTTTTTTAATCCTTAAAAGTTAAAAAAAAAAATATGTAAAGTTTAGTAAGTGTTAGGGGTATGCCAAAATACCAACTTCATTCCAAGAACATAGGGTCTTTTTTTGTTGGAGCTTGGCCATTACTTATTGAATGGAATGTTATTAACTTCTAATAAAGTTCCACCATTCCTTCATAATTTTACTCGACTAGCCACAAATAAATAATATAAATTATTTATTCATATTTGGACTATTAAAGACTATCCAGAAACATTAATTACATACTTATTTCTACTAACCTTATGAAACCAATCTAAAATGACAAGATTGTCCTCTTAATTATATCTCATTCTGCCTCTCATGTGTTCATCCATCATTTGAGAACAGACTACCTTTTAAGTGGTATATATCAAAAATATTTTGAATGCCCATTTCAGTACCTGTCATGCCATAACCTCACTAATACTTGTCAGAAGCAAGTCCATTCCATATTGTTTAAATGTGGTAAATCTCTAATCAATTCATGTTTCTTAGAAAAAGAAATATTTTACCCAATACCAAATTTGGTAAAACTTTAAGACATACTTCATTCTTCTCATAAAATAAACAGGGACATTTCAGGTCAATAAAAAACAGTAGAAATCAAAACATTTTGATTAATGTTTACTTTGAGATTTATAGTAAGTATAACATTCATAACCAACCAATTATAACTCACCCAAAATATGAAAATATGAAATCATCCTATAAAAAAGTCCAACATTCAATTCTTAAATGTCTGGTATTAAAGTTGTACACTGAAACACCTGCAGCTAACCTTGCATGGAACTAGTTTACTTGTGGTGAGAATTTTATTCTTAAGAATCAACAAAGACCCATAATCATTGAATAATAATTTATGAGTGATTCAACCTACATAATTATAGTATTCAGACACTATCAAAGCAAGTAAGCAGGCCCATCGTAAGTTTCTGGGAAAAAGTTTGAATAGTTATTCCCTGCATCAATAACAAATAGATTTATACAATAGCCAACACAACTTTATAAATTAAGGTCTACACATAAAATTTAATAAATAAAACAAACTTAAAAATATGTTTACATGTTTTAGTAGATCAGATGCTTTTTCGATTTCCCCATTCATGGTGAGGACAGCAGCGAGATTATAGTAAAGTACAGCTTGAGAACTAAGCTGAGATTTCGGGAACCAATCATGCTTCTGTACTTCTTGTGAAGGATCACATTCATTAAACTGGGATGGATTCAGAACATCAATAGCTTCTTGGAATTTATTAAGAAGAACAAGAGATTCAGCTAAATACAATTTACCCAAATACCTGAAAATCAGAAAAATAAAAGATCATAAATAACCAATATGTAAAACATAAATATAATTTACATAAAAAAATGATCCTTAAATGATTATCAGGGTGAATCTGTAATTTTTACAACAGATCTATACTTTTGGGTTAGAAGTATAGAATAATTACTCAAGTATTTTGTCTTTCAAGTTTCCATACAAGATTTTCACAAAGCTCCTTCCATTGGCTGAGGAAACATTATACCAATATCAAGTTATTTTCGGGTTATTAAAATTGATTGATCAATAATTTAAGTGCAAGAGAGGTTCTAGAGAAAATTCTTGGTATAAGATGAAAATGCATTATCTTTTCATTAATATAATGTTCATATTATTATTATTAACATAATATGATGTGAATGTATGACAAAATTAAAGCCTCATTTGTATGCTGTCCTACATAAGTTCAGCATATCATCCAAGACCAAAGACTTCATCAAAATGATAGGAAATATCAAACGTGCTACAAAAATCTAGATAGATATCTCCCTTGAATTAGCTTCTGATTTAGAAGTTATACATATAACATGAAATTAACTACAAAAACAACACCACAATGATCAGAACCAACTCACAATTGATATATTTCTTATTAAAATTGGCGATACTAATGCTGGCATCAAGTTAACAGTCTGTTGAATAACCTGGACAGAATTTTGACATAATCAAATAGAAATTTAACAGCTATTTAAACATCTAAGCTCAGTAAGATGAAAGATGACATATTGAAAGATTCACTGGAGGAATAGATAATAAAAATATTAAGAAATATTATACATATGTAATAGAGCATTCAATAAGGAAGATTTATCACTAGCTGATAGCAAATTATGTATTTCCAATATGAAATTCAATTTTACTTTATCTTATCTGAACAGATGTGTATATTATTAAACAAAAGAATAATACTTAGTACATCCCAATATTTGTACAAATAAAGAATACATCAATAACCAAGAGGTTACCTTCTTTTTGCATAAAAAAACAGAACTTTCTGCCAACATTTTAACATTCCTCATGCACATTCTGTCCTGGAGCAAAAATAATTTGTGCCTAAATTCAAAATTTGGAAGAAAGATGACTTTGAGGTTATACTTTAAAGACCACAAAGATCACAACAACAAAGAACGCTAAGGAGGGGTTTTGGGTACTCTGCAATAATGATTATTTACTTTGAGGTAAATTAAAGGAAAAAGTTCTTAAGGATAGCAATCATATCCCAAAACAGTCAAAAGACAGAATCATAAAATACCTTACCCATATATTAAAAAATAATGTCACAAGTTATATTGAGCATAACATCAGCAATTTTGAATTGAATTTCAAAACAGATTAAAACTCTGATAATAACTAATCTTATAGCTATGGGGCTTAATTATTCCAGTCAATAACAATGGCAGTATTGTTTTGTTTTTTTAATTTTAATATATTTTAAGGAGCATCCTTAAATAATTAAAAACTTATAAATAGGAAAGAAAATACATACAAATTATGTATACAATCATTCAATAATAATGTAATGGCATAAGTGGATAAACTGATAAAAATAATAATATATTAGAAAAATAACATACTTATAAACATGACAAGTTGCATCTGCGTACAGCATTGCAGCATATTTATGAGCTTTAAGAGGGTCACCAATAGTCAAATGTACATAAGAACAAGCAGCTAATACAGCTTGTTTCAACTTGCTGTTACTTCCAGGAGGGAGAAGTACATATGAATTTCTAAGGCATATTGTGGCAAATTCTAAAGTAGGTACAGGTACAGCAAATGACTGAGGATCAGAGCTGGAAGAATAAAAAAAAACTAGATAATTATATAACCAAGGAAATTTAATGGGTAAATAGTTTAAGCAGGAAAATTAAAGAACAATTAACAACTACAGTTTAAAAAAAAAAATCTATATCTATATATATATAAAGACATATATGTGATGTCTGAGAATGATGGGGTGTGTGTCCCAGATTGCATAGTTATGGATTCTAATACCACCTTGGTCAGTCAATATTTATTTTATAGAGGTTCTAAATAAATCTTGGCATTCCCACTCTGGAGAATTATAGGTTTTCAGTGGAAAAAAAAAACTTTTAAAGTTTTATTTTGTGAATACCAAACACAAAGGATAAATTGCTGTATATAAATTCAACTTTAAATTTTCTTTCCACAAACTGTACAGTTTCTAAGTAATAAAATAAATCATAATTTTTGTGTTTTTAATAAACTAAGTCACAATCTCATCTTCTTTTTAAAAAAATTATCTTTTGGAAAAAATAAATAAATATATACTCTCTCTGTGAATATGAAACCAGAATTTGCCCATAACAATATTACCTGCCAATGCAGTAACAGTTAATCTGTATCATTAGTGACATTTTCTTGGTGTAACATCAATAGCAATGAGCATGTCAAATTTTTAGGCCTGGAAAATACAATTGGCAAATAGCATTGATTTTCTGTATCTTATTGAAAAACTGTAGCAGAATTGCATCAAATGCTTGTTGAAGCTTATGGTGAGCATGTCTTAGAATGTCACAGTGCTTTGAGTAGTTTAAAAAAAAATTATTTAAGATTTCAAATAACATAATATATTACCTAAAAGCTGAGTCTTTATATAATTTACTATTTAATACAATCTTCTTTTGTAAACCACTTCCAACAGTTTCATTAACTAACAACTTCCTATTTTGAATGAAGTTGAATAATCCTTCATTGTCCTGGAAACAAACAAAATCATTTTTATTTTATTTTTTCTCGGAAATTAACTGTGTTTGGAATATAGGGCATTAATGATTATTACTTCTTAGGAATCATTTTAGTTCAAATGGCTATTAACCAACTAAGTTTTCTTCTTTGTCACATGTTATATTACAGTTTGTAAACAAAATGATTAACCATCAGCCAAAATTATCTTTAAAAGTAAAATGAAATATTTTGGGATACTACCATAATAATTTCAAAGAAATTGTCACTAAATGGCAACAGTAGCACTTTAAGATAATATAATCTCAGTGCTAAACAACATATACAGAAGACTATCTAGTTTTTCCACAATTTAGTGGAAGAGTCTATAATAACAGAGAAGAATCAGTTTTAACAGCATTTCAACTTTAATTCACCAACACTTAAAATATTAGTTATTTGTTCAATCCTTAAAATTGTTTAAAGAAGAAACATTTATAAAAGGTAATCAAGATAAATGTTCAGGGAATTTTAAATAAGTTCACTCGTTAGGCAAAGTGAGAATTCATGACCACTCATATAAATGTTTTGAATGTAAGATGATGCTTGCATTTAGGCCCTTACTAATTACAATTGGTAAAAGTTTTTTTGACCGCACCCGGACCATATTCCTTTCATCTTTACACACGGTCAATCAATAATCTTCCGGTAAAAGTTTTTGTAATCATGTAAGAGGCATAAGGAAGTATGCATATTTCTATGACATGCTCTTAGTATATGCAATACCTACGGTAATTAAGACAACCTAAAATGCATTAGGGACATATTTTGCTATCATGCTAGTGTTAATGCAACAAGTACAAAGCATTTAAATATATTATTAATAACTTCATCAGAGAAATTCAGAACATAATTAAATTAAATAATAATTTATCAGTATTTTTAATTGTAATACATTCCTTTTTATAAAAGATATTTGACAGAAATTAGGTTATCATCAGAACTCTATCACAATACTCAGAACACCATCATTGTTCACATCAGAACAATATTATACATCACACCAAACAATAGTAGTAACAGTTTATTGAGTGCTGACCCTATTGCCCACATTGGAGACTTTCATCAGGTCTACAAGCAACAAGATTCAATAAAGGTGAAAATACTGTAAACATTTAAAGAATAACATAAGATATAAAAATAACCAAAGTAAAATGACAGAAATAATCAAACAACTTAAAAAGTAATAACAGATACAATAATGCATAGATAGATGATTCCTAGCTTAATTTTATATTATTATAAGTGACAATTTTATAATAGTTATTTATTTCTCTTGTGTTAGTATATCTGTTGTTACTTTGATTATTTTCTAAGTTTTTTATTATTACTGTCATTTTACTTTAATTTTTTTCATTTTCTTGTCCTCAAAGGGACTGAATCAAGAATGAAATATCTGGGAAAACCTTAGGGTTTCACAAGTTGGAGAAGTATTGGAGTAACACTAACTGAAATGGTTTAGCCATAAAAGTAGAATAGATGCTGAAAGAAATATTAAACGGATGATCCAGGGCAGACCAGAAGGAAAGTTATGCAAGGCCGACTGAGGCATATGGATTACATCACTAGGCTTGGTAGAGTAAGAGGCTGCTCTATGACAGAAATGAGAAATATGGTGAATGACTGCAACAATTGGAGAAAACCAAAAATAAACCTCCATGCCTTGTGGCAACTTGGGGGTAAAAAAGAAGAAGAGAATTTTGTAATTACTTCTGTCACTTCACTTTTTCATTTTCATAATTGTCATGTCTTTATTCTTATACAATATTTTCACTTTCACTGTCTCGTTATTTTTGTTTATACCAGGGCATTCAAAAAGTCCTGTCGTTTTTCGTTTGTTCGTTGTTTATTTTGATTCT
>NW_027108624.1:2316069-2330518 GCF_000696795.3 Halyomorpha halys | reverse complement strand
ATTTGAAAATATTTATTTATTTATAATTTCCCCCAAAAAAACGACAGGACTTTTTGAATGACCTGGTAATAAAGGCCAAAAATTCAACATTAAATAAATATTTTTAACAACTTGATTTTATTATTGACCACCAACCAATCCATCTTCTCCTTGGTTATCTATGGTCAACAATTAAATATGCATCTTAGAACATACTTTTTTGTAGGCCATTATACAGCATTCAGCTAACCGAAGCCATATCAGCGGGGTTTTGTGCATGCCTTGAACAGCTTCAGTAAAACAGTCAAAAGCTTCTATAGGTTTCATGGTGAATAACAGGGCTGTACCCTTGTTATACATTACTTGCAAAAATGTTGCTGGCTGAAAGACAACTGGCTTGCCAAAATTAACTTCCTCTGAAAATAAGATAAAATATACATAAATTAAGGGCTCCATATAACCTCTGATCTAAATAGTTATAAATTGGTACTTACTCGGCATTTTCTTGAACTTAGGAAAAGAATAAACTCCATACGCCTTATTAAAGAAAAAAGAGCTTAAATGAGGTTTCCTCATGTAGTAATAAATAGTAGCAATATTGTTGAAATAAATCAGAATCTTTTCATCGCCAAGTTTCCTAAAGGGAAAATTTTTTTCATTATAAAAAAATGAAATAAGAAAGAGGCAAAATACAGTCATTTTTAATATTGGTTTCTGAAATGTTGTTAATAAATATTTACAATTAAATTTTTTATAAATCAACCCAACTTAAAATTCAATTAAAATTAGTAAACTGATAATAAAATTACAGCAAAAAATAGAACAAAGTATATCTCCATTTTGATCATTAATAAATAAGTGACATAGAGTATGAATAAAGTTTGGTTGGCTCTACAGACCTTACATCAATAAGATCTTTGGCCACCCAAACCAGCCTTCATGCCAGCCTGTCTTGGGCTACTGTTTTCCTGTTTACTGTATGCAACTCATTCGCATCATTGTTGATTCTGTCTATCATCTGGTTTTTGGTTTCCCACACTGTCTCTTGCCAACTATACTGGCAGTCATTGTTGCGTAGAGCCGTCCTGATAAATCGCTTCAAGCCACATGTCTCACCAATCTTGACCTTGCCTTCATACCATGAGATATTGACGGACCAGTCTCTGCTAACAGTTTACTGTTACTTCTACTCCTGCATGTGTTAAGGCTCTGATCCCAGATCACTCCTGTAATTGTGCAGAGGACTTTCTGTTCAAATCTATCCATTCTGCTTTCTAGGGCCTAGATCTCCCATCAGTATATCAAAGCTGGCTTCATTATACATTGTACACCATTAGCTTAAGATTTTTCGGGATTTCAGCATTCTTGACAGAGAGAAGAATGCTATGTCTGCACTTGTTATAACAAAACTAGGGGAGAAGCGAAATAATAACAGAGATTCAGCAAATGAATATGAGAGGGTGAAGAACAACAAGAAGTGCATCAGTACTCCAGTAAATATGTATTCTGGCAAGTGTAACAATGTATAAGAGTATTTGTTTAATACTTGAATAAGTTTTCCAGTACAGAATAAACTACACACTCGTTCAAAAACGTGCAGCAAAGGTGGAAAGTAAAAAAATTCCTCCTTCCAGGCATGAAAAAAACTACCCAGGAAAACCGGAATGTTGGGTTTTATGGCATGCTATAGTTTCCAATATGCGAAAACCTGAGAATACTAGTTTAGCCAGGGCCTCAGTCTCAACAAAACAAGGTTGGTTGAATTTTATGAAAAGCTGAAAAATGTAATGAAAAAGTACAAATTCTCATCTGACAGAATATTAAATCTTGGCAAATCAGATGTAACAACAGTGCCTAAAGCAGTCAAAGTAGTTTACCTTGGAAAATGAACTCCTACTTTACTACTTGGTCTTAACTACCTCACCACTGGTCATATGTGCCCACCACATAGTCAAAAGTGCCCCATCAGTGGGTAATATGGGACAATTTGAGACCTTATTAAAAGGCTTTTCTCATGCCTTAAAACAGGAATTTTAAGTAGGAAGCAGTAGCATAAGAGTGCATCTAATAAACTAAAGTGAAAACAGGAGTTATAGACAAAACACAAGAATGGTAAAATCATTACATTCAAAAATGGTCATATGTGCCCCACTCTCTCCTATATGTCTCATTTATGTATTTTTTTTCTTTATTAATAAAACATTACCATCATATTGTCTCATTGGCAGTAAATGAAAAAATGTATCCATTTTAAGTTATGCACCAATAATCTTTCTCATCTAGTCAAGTAGAACCACTCAAACTTACAATCATTTCCGTTAACTTTAAATTAATCATAGTTTTATAAAAACTAAATCAAAATACTCACACAAAATTATCTACATCTTCTTGGATTAAAATTATTTCATTTAATGCATCTTCATATTGCATATTTAATAGTGATAACTGCGCTTTCATCATGATAGTGGAGAAACTCTATAAAATGAATAAAACCAATGAATAACAAAACATAAATGCATATATATCACATAAAGTAGAACTGGGAAGGTTGATGTTTTAGTTTAATATACTTATTAGTCATGTCACCCATGAATGTTAATGAGCTAGTCCACTGCATAATATTTTTCTTAATATTAAATATGATTTCATTTAATAATAAAAAATAATGCCATACCTGACTATTTAAACTAAATATATAGTCAAGAATTTTTCGACAACTTTCATATGACCGAGTATGTAGTAAACAGCGAGCTTTATAGTGCAGCAGGTTAAGTTTAAAGGATGGGCTATTCCTCTTCACTAGCTAGAAAAAATAAATGCACAAATTTATTGCAAAATTTTTGAATCAATTACATATAAATGCAATAGGAAAACAATTTTTGGTTTATTTTATTATCCAATATATACTCAACACAAAAAAAAAAAAAAAAAAAAAAACCTCTATCTTGAAATCGTTGATTATACTTAGTTTTTTTTTTAATACAAACTTACAAAATATGTTATATTTTTTTTTTCTTGTTCAGTAAAAGAAATAAGCTACAGAATAGCTGTGTTAAAATTACAAATAACTTCTAATAAACACTTAACTACTGTACAATTACATGCCCCTACAATGGAAAACTCAACAGAAGCAAAGGAAAAATGTTATGAACAATTGGGGCTTTTAGTTTCTAGCTTTAAAAGAAAAAACAAATGGATTGTTGTGATGGGAGATTTCAATGGTAGAATTGGAGTCAAACTAGATGGTGAAGACCAAGTTATGGGAGATTGGGGATTTGGTGAAAGGAATAAATGTGGTAACCAAGTAATAAATTTTTGATCTAGTCAACATTTGAAAATTGTCGACTCATTTATTTAAAAAAGGGCAAAGGCAAAATGGACATGGTGTTCATCCAAAGGCCACAAGTTTGAGCTTGACTATTTTCTTACAAATCAAATCAATCTAGTCAACAATCTAGAGACCATAAACAGTTTAAATTTTAACACAGAAAGAAGTGATACTTCTGAAAGCAAAAGAAAAGATCTCATGGCCCTAAATAATCAAATTAGGAAAAGTATAAAAGAAGATCTGGAAAAATACAACACAAATATTATAGAAAACATTTTAGCAGAGAGCAGGTCTAGGTTTAAAAAGATTTTTAAAAAACTGTCCAAAGACAAACAATGGATGGTTGCTCTAGAAAACAATAGAAGAAAGGTCATAACCAATAGGGAAAATATGAACAGAGCAAAATATTTCAAAAAACATTATAACAGTAACAGGGAAACTTTAGAATCAAGAGAAGAAGGAAAGATGGCCAAAACTTTAGGGGAAGTTTCACCAATAATGGAAGAAGAAGTTGCTTTTATTTTGAAAAAACTCAAACCCCAGAAGACTCCAGGGGATAACACCAGTGATGAAATTTTAAAAACAGGAGGGAATATTCTAATTAAAGAACTAACAGAATTGTTTAATTTGATTCTTGAACAAGAAGCAATACCTAAACAATGGAAAACCTCAAAAATAATTCTGCTGTATAAAAAAGGCAACAAGCACGATATAGAGAATTATCGGCCTATCTCCCTCTGTTTAACTATAGCAAAAGTTTTCACCAGTATTCTCAACCAACGGCTAACAAAAAGAATAATGGAATGTGTTGACGAAGAACAAGCAGGTTTTAGGAAGGGATTTTCAACAGTGGACCACATTCAGACTGTAAACCAAATCATCGAGAAAACAAATGAATATAACTTCTCTCTATATCTTTGTTTCCTTGACTTTAGGAAGGCTTTTGATGAAATTATACATTCAGAAATATTTAAGGCATTGAGATCAATAGGAATAAAGAACAAATATATTAGGATAATAACAGAGCTTTATAAGGAGATTACAGCATATATTATGACTGAAAAGAAAGGACAAAGCTTTGATGTTGAGAGGGGTGTGTGACAGGGTGATCCGCAATCCCCAATTTTGTTTGTTCTTGTGTTGGAGATGGTGTTATGGCTCCATATGACGTTCTAAGAAGAAGAGGATGTCAAAAGAAAAGATGGAGTGATGTGTTCCAGAGGATGGCAGGACCTCTCTGGGGGAGAGCTGCTAGGGACAGGGAGGTCTGGAAGGAGAAGTGGAAAGTGTCTCCCAATAGGCCTATGCACGAAAGGATATAGAAAGATGGAAAGAAAATTTATAGAAGTTAATGTTTTGTCAACTATTATATTTAAATATATAAATATTTATTTAATATTTATATTGTATTTTGTGTAATTTCAGTTTTTGCATAAATAAAAGGCTATTTAATTTTATATTATAAAATTAACATTAGCCAATAGGATACAAATAAAAGGAAGAAATTAGGATTCATAGCAATTTAAAAAAAAAAAAAATCATTAAAACAAGAATATTTTAATCAAAAGGTTTTGTCAAAAGCTAAGAGCAGTAAAACCTCATAAGCATGGAATGAAAACTTCAATACAAGTAAAAGCAATTAATAAAAACTTCAAAATCAAAAACGGGTGCAAAATTACTATAAATCATGCTTTACTGATAATAAAAATTATAAATAATAAGTAAAAAGTCGAATAAATCATTATATTGATAGGGTTATTATGATTATCACTTTATAGTAAAGAGTCAAGTCTCTCTGCCAAATAATAAAAAAAACTGAGATGAGAAAGAAAAAAATGTAACACTGTACAAAAAGAAAACCCTGAAATTGTTTAATTATGCGCTTTAAAACTTATTAACATTCATTTTATACAGCATCCCAAAATGAACCATTCCATCCAAAATAAAACTAGTATTGAATAAGTGAGCAAATAAATTTGTAATCAGCAAAAATCTAATCTTTACAAATTTAAAAGAAAAGTATTTTGTTATCATTTTAAAATATCATCAGTACTTACAATACTATCTGGTGTGTTACTAGTTTCATCCATAAGCTTATATGGCAAAAATTGGTTTTCAATGTAGGAAATGTTTGAGATGCCTTTATCAGCTTGGTTACAAAGCAAACACAGCTCAACCAACAGGTAACAAACCTTTTGAGCAAGCCATTCTTCTATTAAAAGAGAAAAATATTAATCAATATGAATTACAGAAAAATACTAAAACTGCTCAACCACCCTCAGCAGCAAAAAAAACTAGACACTCTGATTTTTCATCATAATACTACTAAATTAAGAATTATTCACTATTTATAAATAATTCTTTTGAAATAGAGGATTATTAGACGTTTTTATTAACATAATAAGGCATTTTGGGGATAAATAACATTTATTTGATCATTTGTAAATGAAATAAGTGTTTTTAGTTTTTGGATTGTAAATTTAAATATTATGAATACTTTAACATAAAAATAAATTTAGTTAAGAAGCCGGACAATGGAGTCTAAATCAAAAATATGGCGATCGCCCTACACTGGCAATTCAGATATATTATGGTAGTTAAAACTTACAAAACGTGTTATTTTATGTCTAAAAAGTAGATTAAATTTTATAATAACACTTAGACAGGTTAAATATATAAACATACCCATAGGCTGAATCAAAGAAAAAATTTTGTTTAACAAATTCAGAGCCTTTTCATATTGCTTTTGATTGTAATAGATAACAGCTTGATTGTAGTAAATAATACAATGGTCAACATCATCTGGGGTTTCATTTTCAAATAAATCAATCCGCCCCTGAAAAAAAAGTAATGACAATAACAGATAATAGATACAATCAATGCCAATTAAAAAATGAAATATAAAAATAAAAGACAAACTATTTGCCCTAAACACATTAAAATCATGTTTATTCATACATACTATAGAATATATAAGTACTTTTCCATAAAACACTAACTGAGTTAAATCAATACATTATGAGTGGGAATAGAAACTTCTCTTTAACAAGAATATTAAAAGCCACAAAAATATTCAGGAAGCTTAATAGTATTATAAGTGGTGCCACATCTCAATCATTTGAGACTTGATCTATTTCAACATAAAGTGCCAGGTTTCTCTGTTCCCTGTTCTTCCTTCTAACATAAGGGCACTATGTAGTTTACTTGAATCGGCAGTCGAAATGTCTTGTCAGTGCTAACAAGATCTTAAAACATGTCTGTTTCCATATTGAGGTTCATTTATAACTCTCTGCAGGTTATAAACCCACTCATTATCAACTGTTAAAAAAACTTACAATAACCATGTAAGGCCAACCAGCGCTGATCAGGTAATAAATAAATAAAAAAAGGTAAAATAACTCTGTAGAGTGGCATTATTCTCCATCCACATAATATGCTCTACCCAGCAGTCTTACAAGGTTGAGGAAGGTTGGAGAACTGATTGTTCTCCTCTAATTTTGAGGCACTTCTTGGACACTTTCATATATGTGTCGCAGAATCATTCCTTCAAATCTGACCAGATCAAAGGGGACCAGGGATTTAACTCTCATAGCCAAATGTGAGGGCTGGACCAATGAATGTATTTTTAATTCTTATTCTGGTCTGCTTCAACAAAATCCAACTATAAAGATGTCTTTACAGGGAAAATTAGCACTGATTAGTCATTGCAACTCTCCGAATCAACAATTGGGCTAGCCGAAAAAAAATGACCACAGAATTTTCATTGACAAAGTGATGACCATGACTGACATTTTTACTAGTTTCTCTGGCAGAAAAAGGCTGTTGGGAAAATTAAATATGTCTGGTTCAATGGCAGTAGATTGAAGATTCAATGAGGGGACAGTCATCGAGTGATAGTTCTAAATTTACCATTTGATTGAGACCTCTTTTTTGACTTTTGGATTCTTGTTTCTCCATCCCAGCCCTTCATTCTCAACCTATTTCTTTTCTCCATTAGTTATTTTTTTACCACTCCTATTTTTCTATTTTTTTTTTTCATACAAGTATATTTTAATCATTTGATGTAAAGTCAAATCCATAATAGAAGATTATTGATTGACCGTGTGTATAGATGAATGGAATATGGTCCAGGTGCGGTAAAAAAAAACTCAAATAGTAAATAATTATACTATTTTATTGAGCCAACATTTCGCCCCACGTTGCAGGGGTTCGTCAGGGCTGTTTTGACGGCAGTCAAAGACAAAGTGCCCAAATTAATTTATTTATATATCTCTGTCACTTTGTCTTTGACTGCCGTCAAAACAGCCCTGACGGACCCCTGCAACGTGGGGCGAAATGTTGGCTCAATAAAATAGTATAATTATTTACTATTTGAGTTTTTTTTTTACCGCACCCGGACCATATTCCATTCAACAAATCCATAATAATTTGATATTTTTATAATTATTATTTATTAGTTACTAGAGTTCTCTTTGGTCTAATTTTTGTACTGCTTAACAATTATTACGATTCTTATCATCCCCAATGACTTGATTATACATTTTTTGTATCATTTCTTTATACATTGTTTTCTGTTTCTTTTCATTATTTATCATTATCTCTATTAGTTTTGGTATATATCTCAGCTTGATTCATTGTAATAACTTCATCTTTTTATCCCATCCTATCTTTACACTAGCACAACCTTTCTTCTACTATGGCTCCAGACTTCATCTTTATATCCTTGATTAACTTCTTACTTTATCTCAAAAGTCTGTTTCATTTCTTTTAACTAATGACCTTACTCAGGTTTCTACAACATCCCAATTCTGCGGTTTTAAGTCTAACTTCTGAAACCCTGATGCATGATCTTGACAAAATCCAGAAGAATCCAATTTATTCCTCAAGCTCCATCGATTCGAAGGTCCTAATCACTCACCCCCCCCCCACCATCCTAAACTGTCTTCACCCATTGGTAACAATAACAATCTGATACCCCCATTGTTATCCTGTTGCCCCATTGTTATCGCCCATATTGAAGGAAAATATAAGACAAAGGGATGAAAGCTTACGCGCATCTAACTCCATAAAGATTATATCTCCTTTAAACACCTCTCTAACAGCACCCAATTCTCTATACACCATGCCAAATCCCTTTATTTGTATCAATCTCTCCAGCACTCCTAATTTCAAAGCTAAATGGACAATTCTAAGCTAACTTTCCTTAGGTAAACCAAGTAATATAGGTAAAGTACCAGAAATATTGCATCAATAGGACCACGAGATGGTTCGACTACCCTGAGGGTTGGGTTAGCAAAGTTTTACAACAGTTGCAACTGACCAAGTAAATTAAAAACAAATAACATAATGAAATATTTTTTCTATATTATTTCAACATCTAAAAATATAAAATAATAAATAGTTAATTTAAAAAAAAAATCATTTTACAAGGTTACTATTCAGGAAAATACTATCTACATAATTAAATAAAACACTATTTACCTGATTACATAAATTGGTCAACGATTTCTGAAATAGGTCAATATTTTTGTTAACATACAGCTCAGCAACTATTCGATTGTGTAAAATTTTTAAATTGTTTGGTTTTATCGACACTAATAAGGTAAGGTGCTGAAGACATAAGGAATACTTTTTGTTGATAAAATCAGAAAATGCCAATGAAGCCAATTTCTGCTCTTCTTGATTCATCTGAAAAAATAAAATATTATTCTAAAAATAAAAGTAATTATTTTAAAAACATTAGCAAGTTAAAATATTTCAAAAATTCAATAAAGCATAGGGAACATTTATAATTCATAACAAGAAAAACTGTATTAATGAATCCCATTGAAATTTGCCATAAAGCAATATATAAGGTCATTCAGGTGGATGATTCATATATTTTATAAAACAATTTTTTTTTTTTACAAATGACCATTTTTAGTATGTTGGAAATCTATTAAGGATTTTATGGTCTCCTATTGGCTACTAAACATTATAATGCTTAACTGTAATACTCAATTTTATTTATTTCATTATTATGTAGATATTTGTTTTTTCTCCAATTCATTGTTCACATTTTAGTGTCCTTTCAAATGTGACCATAATGAGACATGAATCTAAACTTGGATAATCGACAGCCATTTAGCAAGAAATATTAATATATCATTTGAGTTGAGAAGTGTGAGTTAACTGACTATTTGCTGTTGGTTTAAGAAACTATAAAATTTGAAAACCAGATCCATGGTAGGTAGACCTTCATCATTAATTTATGACAAAACCATTAGTTTACTGTAGAATAACAACACTTAAGAAACAGTCACAGGATTTTCAGCAGATAGAAAAAAATTAAAAATTGGAGAAGTTTGTCGGGGGTGCGGTCAGCAAAGAACATAAATAAACAAAACCATATTTATTTATTTTATGCCGGCGTTTCGACCTGAGTTTCAGGTCATCATCAGGGCTATAGAACAAAAGAGATAACAACAACATTTAGAGAAACATGATTTGCTGACCGCACCCCCCGACAAACTTCTTTAATCATTAATCTACGGTCAACTATCTACACCTCAAAAAAATTAAAAGCTTGATTTATGGGTACTACATAAATGGCACAGTAGTTGAAGCACCTTGAGGTATGAGCTAAGCAGAAAACTGAATCTTTTCTTGAAACAATCACGGATTGAGTATGGCAATCAATGTTGGTTGGACCAGGAAAAGTCAGGACCCATGCCAAAGCTAAATTTACAACAAAAAAACTAACCGTAACTGCTAATGGTCTATGGATGGAGTCAGTCACAATTCTCTTTTGCCTAAAAGTAAAATGATCACCAATTGCCTAAACAGATGCATAAAAAAACTTCCAAACAACATGCACTGACAAATCGGGAGGGTTTTGTACTCCTACACCATGCCAGATCTCATGTTTCAAAATAATTTAGTTTGAATAGTGAAGAAAGTTTTAATTAATTAAAAGAAGTACAATTTAAGGTTCTTTTGATTCCCACCTTATTCTCCAGACCTATACCCAACAGACTTTTACCCTTTTAGAAACTTAAACTTAATACATGGGAAAGTTTTTGAAAATAATATACAGATCAAAAAATTCTTTTCTGAATTTATATTTTCTCAGGATTCTGAATGTTTCAACTAAGAAAGGAAGGACTGAAGTAGAAATGAAAATTTAATTTTAAATTTTTCAGTCAAGATTTCACTTCAGTTAGACTAGAAAATGAAATAGGAAAAGGAATGGAGAGATACAAGAGAGTTATTTATTTCAGATTATGACATTAATACAGAGCTTCTAGAATCTTTCCAAAAACTATCTTCTTGAGAACCAACAAACCGTGTAATGAAGAACTGGTTCTTCAATGACCTTTTTAAACATTTTCTGCAATTGGAAAAACAAACCATCAGTTTGTTCATACAATTAACCACTGGTTTTAAGATATAAGGTAATTTCAGTTCATTGGCACAAAGCACTTCCTGATAAATGATATAGAGGTATTTTAGAAACAGTCTTTTCAAATACTTTTCCAAAAGTGCAATACAGCTTTACCTTGGCAGGAGCTCTATCAGAGCAAATACAGTGAGTGAAATTTTGTCGAGTCCAAGTTTTTTTCTTAAAAGTTTTTAAGATCAAAACCATCCTCTGCTGTAGCCGTTGCTCATAATTGATGGAGGTCAAAGAGTTCTTCTGATGTTTCAAGATTCTCTTTGTTTAGATGATAGTAAACAGACAACTGAGCACATGTTTGTTGTCACAACTTCCATCCAAAGCCAAAGAGAAATATGTGCAAATCATCTTCAAGCTAACACAAGCCATCTCATCAATTTAACATATTTTGAGAGAGCTACTTGATTGACTAGTTTGGTAATTTTTGGATCTTTCGTTTGTACCGCAAAGATTTTCTAACTGGGCTTGGGAACATGCTCTCCGTCTCCATATGGTTTCAATTTTTGTCCCAGTATCAAAAAGATCTCATAGGAAACTGTTATCAATATTTGGAAATAATTTGCTTTAATACAATAAGATCAATCATATCATACCCATTAACATGAATAATGCATTAATTTCTAACTTGAGATAGATCATTAATTGAATTAATCATTCATCAGACCAAAAATTATCAAATGATTATTTATATTTTAAAATCAATTAAGTTCAACAAGATGATCGGAAAACAATGAGAATTGTTAAATAACAATGGAAAATACTAATTAATATGACTAATACTTTCTAATTGGACAAAAGATCATTTACTGAATTAAGTGTTCTTCAAACAAAAAAACGAATAAAATGAAATGATAATTTTTATTTTGTAATAGAATAGGTCTTTGTAAGTTGATAAGATGATGGAAAAAACATTGAGCATGGTTAAATGACAACAGAACAGTTTAGAGATTTAAGAATCCCATAATACTGATAAATTAATGCAGACATATTTATGTAAATGTCTGATTAACCCTAAGGAAAAAATTGATCTTATAAAGCAAAAGAAATATTGACTAACTGAGCTTGAATAATGTGACTCTGAAATCAGGAAAGCATGCTTAAACTAAAAACTGACTTATTGACAAAAACTTAAAGTTTTAGATTCTTTACAAATAACGTATTAAGTCATTAGTACTACACAATAAAACTCATTCAGCATAACAAAAACACACAAAATGATATCATAGTCAATTAATGGATCACATTACAAAAACCAGATTTAATAAAATAAATCAATTAATATAGTTATAAAAGTGATCAAAGTTCTAGTCATAAATTTAATGGCCAAATTGAACTGTTTAAAAATATATAATAAATTAGGTAACTTTTAAAAACATGGAGCCATAATTTCAACTTCCTGAAGTGGAAAGTGAAAATACTGTTACAAATGAACACATAACACATTACATACCCTTAATTTATTTAAATATTCCAATATGTATGAAGTATTTTTATGTTTAAACTATCGCGCAAAGTTTTTTTCACACTGCTACTAAATAAATTCTCATTATCTATGAGGAACATATTCGTAGGACCAAAATTTAACTAAAATATTTTTTTTTTAGTTAGTCCATCAAAAGAGCGGTTTGTTTATAAAATAACAGTGCTTGGAGGTTATACAATGTACTTGGTGACCAAGGAAGTTCAAAGAGACATCAAAACTACATTTTCACGATTTTATAAAGCACGTACTAAGCAAACAACTTTGTAATTTTTTTTATAAATGAAAGCGGGTAGAACGCTGACTAAAATTATCAATCTATGTCAAGAAGAGAAATATGCATGAACCGACGCTTCGTGTATATACTAAATCCTAAAAAAATGAATATCCACACATATATCAAATGTTAGTAAGAATATATATGAGGCAGCCGAAGGACAGTTTTGAATTCATTGTCTCCCAAGAATATCTGAATGTCCGGAATCTATCTTTCGAAGGACCATATTAGTATTGATCTACACATTTACTTTTCTTTTTCCTAAGATCAACAAAACTATAAAATATTTCGGCGCAGTTGTTGATTTTTTGTTATGGAGATTACACATATTCAGTTAAAGTTGTCTCATGTTAATTCAAAGAATTTTTAGTCAATAAAAAGCGATTGTCGAGGTACTTAGTACAATTAGTTCTGGGACTAATTTTAGAGGTCTGGTACTGAACATCAGAAGGAATTAAAACATTACAATGCATGTTCAATAGTTAAGGGTATACTAGATAGGAGGTGAATTGACAGGAAGATTGACGAGAATTCACCGTAAATCCTCGTAGAATTGAAACTCCACTCCGTAAGGTATTCGCTTTAGGTTCTTCCAGGAACGAATACACTCTCTGCAAGATATTCGCTTACAGTCAAGAGGGTAGCCTGTCCTTCACATATTCACTGTAGGTCCTGGCGAAAGATCAGAGGAATTAGGAAAGAGAAGAGAATCAAATAGGCAGAATGGTTAAATTCAAAAATTAATTAAATTAATCCAAAAATAGCGATAGAATGTACTGATCCACAATGTGAATTACTCACTACCTCCTAAGAAGGTGAATCCGTTATAGTGATTTCGAACGAGAATAGTTGGGGATCGTATGGGCGGTGGAGCACTTCCGACCATATTTGTTCAAGAGGCGATTTAAGGTCCACACCGATCACTTTTCTCTCTAATGAGAGGGAAAATTAAAGGAATCTTCGACACGCGTCACCCGCAGGAAGGAACTCCTGAACTCAGTTTAATACTGAGATCCCGTTTAAGCCAGGCAAGGAGAACGGACTGGTTGTCTGGAGCAATCACCATAAATGCTATAGAAGAGGAACCAGCGGGAGATGATCGACAATGCCTAAACGAATGGACGCCCGGGGAGGGGGAGGATTCGAATACCCAATTACGAGAAGAAGAGACCTCGTCGTCAGGGGATTATATGGGATAGACCTCTACTGGGGATAGACCACCCGATATGAAAGCAATTGAAGAAATGATTAATGATTAAAAAAAACAGCAGATTGTGTGGAAAACCAGGACCTCCGTACTTATCAAGGGATATGAAGTACAAGAAATATAAGCGAAGCTCCTCACTCAACATAATCACAACAAGGGGCGCGAGAGGACTAGATAAATCATGCACTAATGGATGCATCAAGAGCAGAAAGAACTTTTCACCTTTACGTGGGTAACGCGGTCATTTGGGACAAAATTAAACGACTGTGGAGACTGGAACAGATAGAAGTTGACAGAAGATTCGTCCACTGTACGATGATGGTGGAAACTCTATAGGATGAAGAATGGCAAAAGGATGTCACCCTCGCCTACCACCAGGGGTAAACGAACAATTGCGGTTTGAGCGGAAACGTTGCAGGCTCTTAAGCGTCGCTACTTTTGGTGGAGAATGAAGAAGACGATCCAAGATGTTTTAGGTGGCTTTAATGAGTGCCTTAGTACGAAGTATCACCACCCTCCTAGCAAGAGGAGACGATCACGGACCAAAATGCGGCTGTGACATCTAAATCATCTCCTTTACACATATATAAATGGATTACCATCATTGACTTCTTCAGCAAAGTGGCCATGGTGCATCAGGTTCGAGATAGGTCAGCTGAAGCCGTATTAGTCGCACTAAGAACATGGTTCCAATTCTGTGGAGTCTCTGATCGAATGTAGTCCGACGGGAGAAGAGAATTCGA
>NW_027108624.1:2290032-2315416 GCF_000696795.3 Halyomorpha halys | reverse complement strand
ATACATACATACATACATACATACATACATACATACATACATACATACATACATACATACATACATACATACATACATACATACATACATACATACATAGATACATACATACATAGATACATACATACATACATACATACACACACATATAATAGTTTTAAGGAGATTATTGGAATATTCGAAAACAATATTAAACACATTAAAAAAACTGAATTGTTCAACCTACTGAGGAAAAATTAATAAGTTTTATGGTAATTAATAAAAAACAAATAGTTAATTTTGTTAAAATGAAGAAGAAAAAAAATTCTATTTTTTTTTTTTATTAAATCAAATTTAACGTCATTACATAGTTGTAATTTAAAAATGTAATGGGCTTGGAACGGATACCACTCCAAAAAAAAATCACTATTATTTCTGCCACAGTTGAAATGCAAATACAATATAAAAATATGTAAATATTTTATATTTAGTTGGTGATTCCTGTCACTATGGAGCCTCGAACTGTTTATAACCCGTAAATGACGCTATGAACTATCTCAGTCCTGTTTCTTCAATTGAGTCAATCAAGAGGTAAAAATAATTTTATTAAAAATACAATAATCGTAATATTAAATCCATTTATGCAATCTAATGAAATAATTAATAAAAAACATATTATTTGTGTGTAAAATCTTAATACAATTTTACAGTGAAAACATCCCAAGTTTATTCGAAGATCCTCATGGAAGTACCGATTTGATCAAGTGCCTAGATCCCAATGATTTACGAGAATTAAGACAATACTTCTTTCCCAATGAAAATGTAAAATGGCATAAAACAAGATTTCACAATCTACAATTTGATTATGAAGGACTATCTTTAACAAAAGAAGAATTTGCAGATGTAATTCTACAAATATTCGGTAAAATAAAATCAATTTTAAAAGTAATTTTTAGCATATTGAAAATCCTACGTGAAGTTGATAAACCCTACTAATTTAAACAAAAATAACAAAACTTTTGAAAGTGGTTTCAATAAAAACAAATCTTAAAGGGATTTTGTCATCTAGAAAATATTAGAAATAATAAAAAGTTCCTAAAAATATTGCTTAGTCTCGTTGCTTAAGCTACTCACCCTTATTATTTTCCACTTATTTTTTTTTGTACTTTTGTTAAGTGTTTGTTTATTTTGTTAGCCCTGATGAAGCCTTGCAACATGGGGTGAAACGTTAGCTCAAATAAAAATAGTGTATAATTTACTATTTGAGTTTAATTTGACCGCACCCGGACCACATTGCATTTATATTTTTATGGCTACTTTTGTTTGCCCAATCATTTAACTGGCTTTAAAATCTCTGACCCAGCAGTGAGAGAAGTTGAGATCTGGAACCAAGCTTTACTCCAATATGTGGAGTTGGGAAATTATTTTTTCAAATATTACAATAAATAATAAAAGGAAGATGGCTGGGTGTGGCAAAAAAAAACTCAAATAGTAATTAAACTTCAATAAATTTTTTGAGGTTAAAAACTTCCAAAATTTGAATATATTTTATTCTAAATTATCATAATGTTGGACTATTGTCCTATATTCATGTACTTTAATAAACCTCATAATTAGTCAAACTTTTAATTTCACAAAGGAAATTATGTCATTATCTACATGGCTGAAAAATTGTTTTACAGTTTTAATTCATTATCATAAACTATTTTAGTTCTTATTATTTTAATTGTTAACTAGTTTTAGATAATTATCACCAAATAAATATTATTTGAAAAACAAGGAATTCATAATAAATGTAAATAACAATTTAAATAAAGAATTGGAAAATCGATATAGTAGAATACCACACATAAATGTAACAAAATATACAAAACATGGTGTACCAGAAAACAATTAAAAAAAATTAGTTAAATGGAAAATCCAATATAATACACTAAAAAGCTGTGAAAGTCTCATAGTGAACTAAGTTGGAAATAACCAGAAATTAAAAAAAAAAACCTTATTCACCAAAGTACCAATGAAAATCACAATTAAAATATTAAAAGATAACTGGAAGGAAATGGAACCATGTACAAAAATAAAATAAAAATTTATACTTGTATTAATACCTTCAATGTACAGATTTATGTTTTAACTCCTCTAAATGATTTTTTTTTTAAATTGAGAAGATGAAATTAAATAAAAATAATAAATATCTTTTAATGCAATATCCCTGAAATGGATCAGGAAGAAAATAGGACCATACACCAAAATAAAAAACAAAAATCTATTCATTGGAAGCATTAAGTTATGTATTGAAAATAGGTTTTTACATTTTGATATTGACCAGTTTTGCCAAATGATAAAATATACAAATGGGGTCGACACTATCTACTAATATAGCAGGAATATTTATGAATGAATTACCACCAATCGCAATGAAAGAAAAGCAAATAAAACCAAAATTATGTTTAAAGTATAAAGATGATAATTTATATATAGTGGATAAAAACATAATTAGATGAACTTGTTAACAATATTAGTGATTAAAATAAAGAGATAAAATTCACAAAATAAGTAGAAAAATACTAACTTCATTAGATATTTAGACATGAAATAAAGCAGAGAAAATGGAAATCTGATTACAGAATGGATAAATAAAGAAAATGCGAGTGGCATTATATTGAAATATTTTTCAGCTTATCCACATCTCATGAAAATGAATATTATTAAAATCTTTTCAAATAAAGACATAAAATTAACAGATAATAAAAAATCCACTGATTAAAAGAAAAATAAATGAGCTATTTTTAGAAAATTTTACCCAATAAATTTCATTTTAAAAAAAACATGAAATTCAATGATAAATATAGATACAAATATACTTCAAGAAATGGGAAATCAAAATAGAATATCTAGCATAAATGTTACAAAATTGGAAATATAATATATAAAAAAAATTTTTTGTAAAATATGAATTTATATATTGTTAATATAAAAGGCCTCAGAAAAAAATGACTCAATAAATAAACTGCTAGAAATAAGCAGTAATTTAAATAAATTATTACAAATACTTAGGAGTTATATAGTTGATAATAGATTTAAATATTTAAGTTGTGTGGAGATCAAAATGTTTGGAAATGGCCAATAGAAAAGGTCAAAAAGTTACAAACATATACACATACATATATATACATACATACACACGCACACACATACCATCGATTTGACGTTTGTCAGTAGACGCATGCAACGGATGGCTACTTGGAAGGTTTGTGGTTTTATAGTGATCACCAGGCTATATTGATTACATTGGATACACCTTAACAAAAGAAGAGTTGTCAATGGAGAACCAATGGCTGGAATGTGAAAACTTTTGATGATGCTTCATTCACTTAAATGCTAGAGGATGAATGTGAATTAAAGGGTCAGCCGAGGAAAAGGCACGTATACTGACCTCTTCTATAACAGGGGCTTGTGATGCAACTATGACCCGTTCAAAACCTGGGAAATATCATTCCACAGTGTACTGTTGGACGGATACTATTACCGATTTTCGGCGATGTTGGAACCAAGCAAGAAAACGTTATCAGCGATCGAGACCTCTTACGGAGTTTTCTGTGCTTCAGGAAGACTTCAAGAGAGCTAGAAGAAACCTTCGACAAGCCATTAAAGAAAGCAAACGACGGTGCTGGAGAGAACTCAGTGATGAGGTGGATGCAGACCCATGGAGTAGGCCTTACAAAATAGCACCTTGGAAACTGAATAAAAGCACGATGCAACTCCCTATGAGACCAAATGTTGTGGAAAATATTGTCAGAACTCTATTCCCGGAACAGGCGAATACTATCGGATATTTATACAATGGATTTTGCACCAATCATACAGGAAGAGATAGAGGACATTGGCTCAAACCTACAACATGGCAGGGCACCAGGATTGGACGGAATTCCTAATGTAGCTCTGAAGGTGGCTCTCAGGAAACGGCCGTATCTTTTCACCAATGTCTTCAATTCTTGCATTCGTGAAGGCTCAATTCCTAAAGGAAGACTGGAAGGCCCGTCAACTTATCGTCCAATTTGTTTATTGGATACTATGGGTTAGGAATTTGAAAAAATCCTTTCCCTCAGATTACAATAGTTCACGGAAGGAGTAAATGGTCCCATAGAGCTCGGTAGTAGGGTCTCTTCTGTGGAACGTCATGTACGACGCAATCTTCAAATTAACAATGCCGGGGGGAGCCACAGTTATGAGATTCGCAGATTACATTGCACTTGTAGTGGCGGCGAAGTACTTGGAAGAAGTTACCCTCATCGCTAACCAGGCAGATGCTGCGGTCCGAGGTTGGCTGTCTTCGGTAGGCCTAACACTTGCGGATCACAAGACCGAGGTTCTCCTGGTAACTAGCAGGAAACAAACTGAGTCCATCACTGTCACGGTAGACACGAAATTCGTTCCCAGTCTTGCTTAAAATACCTATGAGTCATAATTGATGCACGTCTCCGCTGCAATGATCACACGGAATACATCAGCGCCAAAGTAGCATCCTTAATGTCACGCCTTATGCTAAACGTTGGAGGTCCTAGGAAGAGACGGAGAAGGTTTTTTACTACTCTTGTTTCCTCAATGATGTTATATGCAGTTCCTATTTGGAAAGAAGCTATCAGTTACCAAATCATATAGGAGACAGATGGTTTCCGTTTATAGTAAAGTTTCCTTAAGGACAGTAAGTGATTTTCGGACTGTTTCCTATGAGGTGGTGTGCGTGATAGCCAGAATGCCTCCAGGAACTTCTTGTTGAAGAAAGAAGCAGGCACTATGGACGAAGCTCTCATGTTTTCCAAAGCAGAAGAGCGGAAAATTACCATCGATCAGTGGCAACAGCGTTGGAAGGCTGCAGATTCCGGACTCGCAGGTTAATATCCCATGTGAGCTTGTGGGACGGTCGCCGGCATGGGGAGGAGGATTTTTACGTAACCCAAATGTTGACAGGACATAGATGCTTTAGAGCCTACCAGTACCGCTTCAAACTGGACAACACCGCAGAATGCCCTGCATGTCAGGCTATCGAGGAAACAGCGGAGCACGTATTTTTCGGTTGCATTCGCTTTGCAGCAGAAATAAGTGAATTGGAGAGAGTGTGTGGCCTCATCACACCAGAAAATGTGATGAACCATATGCTACGCTCAGACCACTTTTAGAACGCAGTGAAGAGATTCACCACAGTTATCCTGAAGTGATTGAGAGCGGCAGAGAGATCCAGAAGACGTGACTAGCATAGACATGTGAAAAGCATGTGAAAAAAACTAAGGCGGCACTCAGCCATTTCCCTCCATGAAGTAATCCCTAGCGGTGGCCCCACGGAGAGGAATGAACAGGTGGGGTGGTGGTTTTAGTGGGTAAATATCCCACACACGGATAGGGGTACGGGCCTATCCATGTCTTGAAGATTTCCACCGACCCTCGTAAAAAAAACAAAAAAAAACACAAACTCACGTACATATATATAAAACAGTGATAGGTATTGTATATTTATTTTATTGTAATATAATTTTGTATTAAAAAATATGGGCTTAATGTGGTTCAAAAAGGTTTTTCTTCAGTCTTTTTTTTATTTATATTTAATGTTAAAAAATTAACATTTAATCATAAAAAAAATAAACAACCACTATAAAATGGTCTATGGTAAAATATTTAGATTTTATTTTCCACAATGTTTCATACTGATTTTTTAAAATTTAATTAAACTATTTTTGTCCCACTTCCATGACTTAGAGGGAAGAAAAGTCATAAAGATTTTATGAAAACAATTAACATTTTTAAAAATTTATGGTATAACTAAATAGAATTAAAGTCATATTTTATTTTTTAATATGCATTCATTCAATAGATACTTATCTAAAATTTAAATAATTCTTATTTGAATATTAAAAAAAAAGAAGATTATTGGTGCCAAAATGTGTCTTTTAAATTCAGAAAAAAAAAAACCAATTCCTCCAATCAATATTTCAATACAACAGGATGGTTAAACATTTAAAGTAAATATAAACATTTTTGTTATATCACTCAAAACTAATAAAACTTGTTTGAAAAACGCAGGACTTCAATGCTGATATAGTATACTGATATTACAAAAATCAACAAATATTTGTATTTCAAAATGTTGTGGGTAATAGACAAAAGATTTGCTACTCAAATATTCAACTTAATAGACAAACAATATTCCTTTATAGTGTCCTCTAGCTGATTTCATCCCTTTTAATTTTAATCATTTTTTAAGAAAGTGAAATATTACTAATTAATTATTAACCCTGAATTTTAGGTAAAGAAAATCTTAAATCGTCAGCTTTAAAATTCTTCGAAGATCTTCAAAAAAGAAACACAATCAACGATACAATTTCATGGCGCCATATCCAGGATACAATTATTGAGCAATTTAAAAACCAAAAATCGTATGTGCCTCCTGTAGAGAGTTATTCTGTTTTGGAATTTAAATTCAAGTGTTCTGTATCCCATAGTAAAGTAATTGAAATATATATAAAAATAAAATGTTTCACAGTATGACAATGATTTTTAATTTCAAATATTTTTAGGAATCAATTGTTCAAATTGTTTCACTGGAAACAGTAAATTCATTTTGCTACTTAGTTGCCTCCATGTGTGGAAAAATAGGGATATATGATGAGAACATGGTTTTGTGTGACGCTTATGAACTTCCATCTTCCAACTTTAGAAGGAAAATAAAATGGATAACGAGTGCTTCACACAGCTGTAGTGGATATTCAATTTTTTTTGCAATGTTCGATAGGTCTCTTTATGTATACAATACGTCGCGCTTACAGCATCGATTAAAGTTTATTATATCAGGTAATTTATTTTTTTATAAACTAATAAATCTTGCAGTGTTATTTTTGAGGATTACAATTGTAATAAAAATAAAAATACAATTGTTATGGTCAACAACGCTTAGTTATAAATTTGGCATACTAGGTTCATTAATTTTATTTCTTCATTGGTTGTAAATTTAATTAAATTATGTTAAATATGTAAGTATATACTGCGAATACGGTTCGAATCTAAATTTGTCTCTTTTTACCTGTGATATTGCATCTAACATTTTAACGTTCATGCCCGGATCAGATTTCTCAATAGAAGGAAATATATAGTCGTAACACAACTCACATTAATTATATAATATTAATCAATTTTATTTTAAATACTATTTTTAAGATTGTAAAAGCATTGATAAATTCAGTATAAAAAGCTTTCAAGAAAAATATAATTGATAAGTTCAGTGGAAAAACTATTCGTTGCGAGCTAGGCTGGCGACATAAATGTGAATTTTGCGAAGTTAAGTTATATTATATCAATGATTGCATACTTGATATCAATCAAAGTTTTGGAAATACAGAAAAATACACTAGTCATAAGTGTTGAACAAACTGAATGAAGCAATTCCCGTTTTGCCTGTCCGAGGTTCTGAAGAGGAGAAGGAAAATTATTGCTAATTACGGGGGCACATAATACAGCTGTAGTCTATTCTTTGAAGACTTGATATTAAGATTCTCTCTAAAAAGTTTTAATTGAAATTAATAAGTCGACTTTTAATTGCCGGTTCTCGGGCAAATGAAAAGTTTTTTTCAACAAACAGTTTAATGTTTCACGGAAAAAAGGAATGCTCAGTATTAATGAGCGACAACAGAATGATATTTTTTAAATCCTACTATTTTACTTCTACTTAACTCTTATATATATATATATTTTAATTACCATTTTCCTGGTCATTTCTAACATACGTGAGTGTTATCTATAGGATACCACTCTATTCTAACTATGGTGGGGGGAGGGTCAAGTTTTCATTTCGTGGAGCCCCGATTTAATTATCACCTATATGATTTACCATCTATGGAATTATTTATTGCTATTCAATATTGCACGAAATTGCAAGTTGTTCACTTTTTAACCTAAATTGGATAATAATAAATAGGTTTATAAGTGAGTCTAAAAAAAACAACTCCATCTTCAGACCACAATTTCTAGCAACTAAACCATCTTCGAAAATTCTCAAATTTTCCTGTTTCTTCCTGTAATGAAAAACAATGGTACGCAAAATCACTTTTTTGGAGATTCCAAATCCCATTTTATTATAGCAGTATAAAACAGCGTAGCTGCCGAACGTAGATGAAGAATGTTTCCGAATTTAGACGAATACAACCGAACCGCGATGACAACCAATCTCAGTCCAGAAAGGTAATTAGGTATACAATCAATTTCATTATTGATTGAGCTATCACAACAAACGAACTACGAAGAGATGTTAGGAATTTGTAAATAATGTTCTCAACCCGATCCAACCTATATTAAATTCATTGGCTATCATAAGAAAACAAGCAATGAAAGCCTGATTTAAAAACCAGTCTTTTTTTAAACATAATAAAAAACCAAACAATTTAATCGGTGTCAAAACTTATTGGAGCTTCAGATTTAGTATGCGGAAAGTAAAGAGTTAAAACTTTTAAAAAAATTGTTGAAAATTATATCATGAACTTTTAAAAAATAATTTTTAAAACTCACCTACTAATTATTTTTTAACCAATTTTTCATAAAACTTAATAAATAAATTTTATAATTTGAAAAGATGATGAAAAAAAATTTAATGAGAAAAAAAGATACTTCCTCAACAATTGAAGACTTGCTACCTTCATGTGGTAGGCCTTTTTTTTTTTTTTTAATGAGGGTAACTTAAAACTACATAAAATTAAAAAATGCTAATACTCTTAGTTGTAATTTGAGCATCATTTTTCTTACAAGGGAAGAATAGATCTTGATATTGATATTTCTCTTTGAAATATTAGATATCATTCCATGACATTTCTTTACCATTTTAAATAAATCTCTATTTAAAAATAATGATGTATCAATTTAATATTTTTAATATTTAAAGAACTAAGTAGATATTGGTTACATCCGCCTGCGTCGGAAACACTATGCCACTTCTTCTAAAATCGGCGGCTAAGTAACTTACAACGATATTTTGGACGGTTGTATTGAGAATTTAAAATTTAAGAGCTCGTAATCCTGGTTAGATCGGAGGATACTCTAAAGCAACAGCACACTTGAAGCAAAATTGTGACATTTTTGAAAAAACGGTTTTGTTAAGCTTAGGCAGTGTTTCTCGTACATAAATATCAGAAATTTTCCAGTAGCAAACTTTCGAATAAGTTACTGATTTAAAATAATTATGAATCAATTTCTGAAAGAAGTGCTCTATGGCCTTTTATTACTTTCACGTAACCATAAATAAAATATATAGTAAGGGGGAGTATTCAAATTGTGAAAAATTTCGAATTCAATTTTTCTGCCGTTTCGACCAGAATTTCTAACCTTCATCAGGGCTAAGAACAAAAAACAAGATAAGAACCAATGATTACAAAAAATTGTGTTATTTTCTAACCTCACCTCCAACCATCTTCTCATATATATTGTATATATATTGACATCCTGAACAATAAATAAAAAGATGATTTGAAACATACAAGACTAATTTCATCTCGAAGTACGTGAAAGTTGTGTGATGCGCGTACTGCACAATATTTTACAACATTTCCCCTTACAAAAACATATAAGACATATGTAAGAGTTCACATAGGAGAAGTTTTACAGATTTCACTATAGGCGGTTTTATTGGTAATGGAGGATTTGGAACAGAAGAGAGAAACCTAATTGGAGGTAATGAATATTTTTTAAATTAAATATTATAGACAAAGAATAGAAGAAAATAAAAAAAAAATGTCTATAAGACACATTATTTATGATGGAATACTCCAGTATCATTATAATTGACATTATTTTATTTTATTTTTAGAACCATACATATAAGCTAATAACTATATATTTTGTTATATTTTTATTGATTAAATATATATAGAATAGAAAAATATGAGGTAAGGGAAAGCATTGTTGGGTTTGTCAACAATGTGAATAGAGAAGCGTTCTATAAAAAACATGCTAATGACCGTCTTATTTGTCATTGAAACCTATTAAACAAAATTTTAGTATAATAATAACAATTATTTTATTTAATCATGTACAGGGAATAAAACGGGTAATATGTACAAGTGATAATTAATTAATACTCTAAAAATGTTTTAACTTTTTCAAAAATAAAATTAATATTAAAAAAACATACTAAAACCTACCTTAATAAGTGCTTCATTTATGAATTGCACCAAATTATCACAAAATTATTAAGGTTCTTTGAAATTCGACTTAAAAATATCCACTTAAGAAATTATGATTTTTATTTAACTAAATGATTATTGATAGCACAATCTCCATTATAATTATATCAAACTATTAATACTTATGAACTGTAGTTGGAAGATATTAATTTATATGTAGATTTAATTTGGTAATTTATTCATAAGCCTCAGTAAGGTGATTGAAGCCAAATCAATTCAAAACAATACTTGATTTCATAACAATTCTCATCAATTAATATAAAAGAGTAACAATTTAATTAAATTATATTACCAAGGGATATATTTGAAGTCTAATGTTCTCGGTAGGTTTGGTTTCTACCACAGCCGGAACAGTCTCAGGAACTTTTTCACTCTTCTGTTTCCGCGCATAGTTATGTATATGCCTTATTCTTGATTTACATTTCGGACTTCTAGTATTTTTACAAGCTTTGATCCACTTATTCATCTTCGAGGAGTTCTTAACACGCCAAGCTCAACGCGACTACTGGCCGCTAAGAAGGCCTTCTTGATCAAGACCAGTGGCGCAGGCGCATAGCTCACATTCGAGAGCTCCAGCGTTAAACTAAGAACTATTTAATCATTTTCTCGAAAATGGATCCACTGATTTCGATTAAATTCAATATATCAATGTACAATTAAATAGTATTTAATATTAACTATGATTTATTAACCGTATCTTATTGTCAGTGCTGATAAAAAAGGGACAAATATGAAATATTAAATATATGTATATATAGTTGACCGTAAAAATATAAGAAGATGATATAAGAAAGTTCAACCTTTCGCTTTGAGCACCCCTGTCGGACATTAAAATAGTTATAAACTATTTGTTCTTTTTTTGACCACAACCCTGACCATCTTATATTGAAATATTAAATAGTTTGATATCTAACTGGGATAAGAGAAAAAAGGAAAAACATCCCACGTTGAAAACAAATTTCCGAAAATATGAATAGTATTATATGCATTACGTTTTTTACTTTCACTTGCATTTTTATGAAATAGACAGCAAGATAAAATATTGCAATTACATAATACTTCCCTACTTTAGCAGAACTTAATTTCTACTCAAAGTAAAAATAACAAGTGAAAGTTTTGTGATGCACGCATAGCTCCAATTTTTTTATTTACAACAAAATTGGACAATACAACATAAAATTAAATTGTCAACAAATTTTGTATACTAGTTTTTTTGCAATATTCCGGTAGGTTAAAGTAAACCTCAAAAATTACATAAAAAGTTCATGTAGACAGTGGTCATAATCTCCACAGAAAAGAACAGATCCATTCCTTCTTCTTCTCCAAATTTCTTTCTCCGAGACTCCTCCCCATATCCTCCATATACTTTTTGTGTATCCTTTCATCGGGCATCCTCTCAACGTGTCCTAACCATCTTATTCTTGCTCTTTTAATTAACGTCACGATGCTGGGTTCCCCGTACAGAGTTATCAGTTCCTCATTCCTTTTTCTTCTCCAGACACCATTCTCCAAGACTCCACGCCATATCCTTCTCAATACCTTTTTCTCCCAGGAGTTGATCATCTGTTCTGCTTTTCTTGTCAAGGGCCATGTTTCGCCCCCACAGATCACTACTGGCCTTACGATGGTTTTGTAAATGACCACTCTCATTCTTTTAGAGAGAGCTCTAAACTTCAATATTTTTTGCAATGAGAAATAACATTTATTTCCTGCTGCTATCCTGACCTCTATTTCGCTCTACTTTGTTGTAATCTATAACCAGGCTTCCCAGGTACTTAAACTAGTTTAGAGAGCTGAAACTGTGGTCTCTGGACGTCACTTTGGATGTCTTCATTCACCTTAAGGCCCAATTCATATGGTGCTTCTTCGAATTCCTGGAATGTTTCTTTTAATACTGCTCGGGTTCTTGCAGCAATGACTACATCATCTGCATATGCCAAATGTTGAGACAGTCGATTGTAAATACCTCCTGGATTAGTCCTAATTGAATGAATACCACACTTTTCCATTGCCTACCTTAGGGAGAATATCTGGTCAACTGTGGATCAACCAGGCTTAACCCTCCTTGATATTCTCCTATTTTTTTCTATTTTCAAGGAATGCCCTCACTACTTCCCACTTCATTATTTACTCATTGGAGACATTTGAGACAATTTTCCATCATTTAGTCCGCTCTTAATTCATCCTGTATTCATTATTATCTCCTTAAGAGATTTGTCTTAAAATTAAGAAATTGATATTAACTTTGTAGTAGATATTCATCTACTTGTCACTCTCTTTAATTGAAAGATCCACAGAGAGTGACAAGAATCATCAAGAGTAGCAAGTATCATTGCTAATAATAAAATAAGAATTATTTCTAAAATTAGTAGAAAGTTTTTTAATACCATTTAGTGCATGATTTTCATATAAAATATTTATTAATATTATTATTTGGCATTTAATTTGTTACACCCATATTTAATAAGAATTACTACCTCATTTCATTCCCTCTGTTTGTCTGTATATTTCTTACTTTCTTTTTTTTTTTTTACTCAGAATTATCTGATATTTTTATTTCACTTGGATACTAATATCTTTATTCTTCTCATATATGTAAGTTTTTTGTTATCAGTTATTGTTGCACATCATTTACTACCATTAAACAAAAGTTTCTACCTAATTTCATTTTTCTTTGTTTTTCTGAATAATAAACAGCCATTTCTATATTTTTTTCAAAGAGCTTTATTTTTTATTTTATCATATAAGGAGATCTAAATTTTTATTTCCCACTTAATTACAATTTTTTCAATTTACAATCCTGCATACTGCAATACACTTCTGTTAAATGATAGTTTCAGAATTTATTTAATTTCCTCTGTTTTTTTTTTTTTTATTTGTATTTATTTATTTTTCTCGTTGATTAATAAAATATTTCTGATTTCGAGTGAGTGAGTGAGCTTTTATTATTTGTCTCTACTCTTGATTTCTAGTTTTAGTCCTGTATTAATAGTGGTAGGATTATTTTCATTTGCTTTTGTGTGCATCTTTATTTAATTTATTGTAATAATTTCATTATTTTTATCCCATTCTCTCTGTTCACTATACCATCCTTTTTTATGCTAGGATTAATATCCTTATTACCCATCATGTCAATCAAAAGTTACTTCTAGACCATATTAATGAATTCCCCAACATTTTCCTCCATAACATCTATAACCTGATCGCTGACTGAAACCCTCCATCCTTTCCTCCCAAGTTTCTTACCCAACTATATTCTTATTCTGCTCCGTCATGACAAACGAGACCAATCCAATGGTTGTGTAGGTATCTTAGAACATGACAGACTTAAAGCATAACTTCTGGATTGACCTTTACCTCATCAACCACCCTGATAAACTTCTCACTTCAACACCCTGTTCATTTTCTATCTGATCATGACATTGTTCAGGTTTTCTACAACCCTATTGTCTATGTCTATATAAACCATTTTTGTAGTTTTTGAGGTGTACTCCCCCTCAAATATTACTCAAGACTTATTGAGAGCTTATTGCACAGTAAAAGTTCCTCAAAATGGTATTTTAAGTACCCTTTACTTTTTTTTTACTTTTGCAGGTTTTTCCCCTCAATGGGTTGCCTGGTTAAGTCAGAGTGTCCCTCCCAAGTCCCCTGCCAGCCATGTCCACCTCCACGCAGTCCTTCCATCGGGTTCAGGGTCTTCCTCTCCTCCGTCTTTCTGGTAGTTCCCATAGCAGAAGTCTCTTCAGCCACCTACATTCTGGCATCCACTGATAGTGCCATAGCATCGCAACCTGTTCCTTCTAATCTTCTCCAAAACTCCTTCGGTCACTCATGGCCTGCTTCCAATCTCCTCATTCCTGACTCTATCCAGGCGGGTAATCTTCAGGCATCACCCTTTGAAATCCATCTCTGCCGCTTATAGTTTGGAGTAGAATCTTGGGTTAAGTGTCCAGGTTTCTGCATCATAGTTGAGAGAGGGCTCAACAATACTTCTGAAAATGCACCTTTTGTTGAAATAACCGTATTCCAGAGAACTAGGTGCAACATTCTAGTCACCTTTCTTGCCAGCCCAACTCCCCTCCTAACCTCTGGTTCCGCATCATTCCCATCTATTTTGACCCAAGGTATTTGAAGGGGTCTTCCTTCTTATATACACTTCCATTAATCTTTAGGTCCACAGCCTCTTTGCAGTTTAATGGCACGTATTCGGTCTTATTAAAATTTATTTTTAGACCCCACAGGCTATAGGCCGTCTCTGCTAAATGTGACCACTGCTTGGTCGGCGAATAAGAACAGCATATGTTAGTTGATGTCCACACCTTTCCTTTCCCATTGCGCGATCCACCCCTTTACAGCCTGTTTTAAATAAATTTTAATCAGGATTAGGGACATACTGCATCCCTGCTTAAGACCTTTGGACGTAGAAAAAGGCACAGAAAACTAAGAGCTCAGCTTCACTCTGGACTTCTCTGTATAGACTCCTCACTTCATTTATCAAGGCAATACTAATATCCACACTCTTAAGAGATTCCTACATATGTCCTAGTACACGGACATAACCCTGTTCTAGGTCTATAAAAGCTACAAAATATGTACAGCTCTTCCTTTCTCCATTTGCTTTTCTATGAGCTGCCCTAGGACAAATATGCTGTCCGTACTAGACCTGGCTGCAGTGAAACCAAACTGTTCCTCTGGGTTAACAAACTCCTCTTCTAATTTATCCATCAGAATTCTTGCAGTTGTCCTTGATATAGAAATCTGGACACAGATGCCTCTATAATGTCGGCATTCATTTCTGTCCCCTTTCTTATTTATAGATGTAAGAAATCCTGCCTTAAGATCTTTTGGTAGCCCTTGCCATATGAGGTTTATTATCTTTGTGAGAGCCTTTAGCAATCTTGTTCCTCCTGTCCTCAACAGCTCTACCGAAATATTTCCAGGTCCCACAGCTTTTCCACATTTCGTATTTCTGAGTGCAACAAGAACTTCATCCTCTTTCACAGTTACCTTATCTTGTGCATGCTTCTCAGGTGGATATGAGCCAGACCATTCTGGCCTTGTTTCAATGAGCAGATTTTTGTAATGGTTCACCCAGGTCTTCTCACTTTTAAGAGGAAGCAGATTACCCTTCACTTGTGTTCTGAGAGCTTTAAGTATCCTCCACGATTCGCGAATCTTATTGTAGCCCTGGGTATTATAAATCCTCCTGCAACCGGCTTCCCATGGTAGATTGCTTTCTGCAACAGTGCGCTTTACCTGTGCATTTAGGTATATTACGTATGAGGCCGTTATCATTTACATCCTCCTTCCCGCATGTACCCACAGCCGGATTTCGTTTTTCTTCCTTTCCAACTCGAGTATTCATATCCCCCATTATAAACACTTGGTCCTTGTGCCTTCTCTAGATTAGCTCTAAATAAATCATCGAAAAGGTCCTTTTCAGTGGCCAATCTACTGTTATCTGGCCTGTAGATTCCGAGAATAGAAACATTGTAGCCGAATCTTCTCAAGTCTATTCTTATTACCCTTTCCGAGACCATCTCATAAAAGGTCACACATTGTTTGTTTCCTTTGGATCACAATGGAGACACTTGCCCTAACCCGCTCACCTTTATCCACTGCACTCCAAATATGGATCCAATCTCCAATTCTTTCCTGTAGAAAAAGGACATCCTTTCACCTTTGTTTCCGTCAGAACGACGATGTCGAGATTCGACTCCTCCATCTCAGCGTATACCTCGGTTTTTTTATTCGAGAGACTTTGCACGTTCAAAGTTCCAATTTGTAATGCCCTTTTCTGTTTCCAGGTCCGTTTACCAATGTTTTTATCCGGCTTTTTCTTTTTATGACTTATTTTAGCTAGCTAATTTTTCTACTAGCAGGGTGCTTGCCTGGTAGGAACCCCCTACCTGGAGGACCAGGGGTTTTTTATTTCTAGTTTGGGGTTTGTATTTGGTACAATTTCACTGACATATACAATTTTGGCAGATCATTTTTTACTTTTAAACTCATGTAATATCACTAATAGTCGTCCCTATCATGAAACAAAATGTATTATTGCTTTTAATTTATAATTTGTGAACTTATGGACTAATATTATTCCTTTCATTATGAATCAGGCCCCAGGTCGTCCCGCTATCCACCATCCGCAGACCCGCTCGGTAGTCTGGACTCAGCCCCGAGTTTTAAGTAACCTAAATTTCAAATATTTTCCTGGGACTCCTTTTTGCTCTAAGTCAGGAGAGGAGGTGGTCCAAACATTATTCGATTTCTATCTCAGTGGTCCACAGGCTTCTACGTGTAAAGAACCACTGCTGTTTACGATAATATGAAATGGAATTTTACAGTTATACTGACTTATATTAAAATGACTTTAACTTAAATATTAACTAAAGTTTTAATTATATTTTTACATTATAAGAACATTCACTTTTTATGTATTTATATTATATTTTGTCGTTTATATTTTTGTACAGAACTTCCTAATGTAGTCACATGTATCAACTATGGACATATTAGAACGAATAGAAAACTGTTAATGCTTCTAGGTGATGATTTAGGAAATATTTATTTATTAATCTTTCACCAACACTTAAAATCTTTTTTTAAAGAGCAACCTAATACAGAGGTTGGGCGATACTTCTGGTCGGTAAGTTTTATTTTTGATTATTTAATTGCCTTATTTTAATTAATGAGAGCTAAAACTCATAAAATAAGTTAAGATATTATTGGAAGATTCTAAAACAAAGCCTTCACTCCTTCAAACATTTTGTAAATAATTAAGCAGTTAATTTAGACATCATCAGGACAGGAAAAAATAACACTAAATAAACGCAAACCAGAGGCAGGAAAAAACTATCAGGAATTTTAACTCCTTTTTCCAAGAGGTATATTTTGTCCTTTTGGATATATCGACTGTGGCTGTCATATCGACACTGTCGCGAAATCTATCTATCCGCCTACAGCCGAATTTTCTCCGGCAGGTTACATAACACTACTGGATAGTGCTCGGGCAAACTACACCATCGCACAACAGAACTAGAATTCGTTTTGTAACAACTTTATTTAGAGATATTATTTCACTTTATATTTTAATAAATATTTTACATTTAATAAGTACATCTATTATTATTCCTTACAAAAGGGATGTTAGAAAAATATCGAAATATTATTATTTCTAGAAAATCGACTATAAAAAAACATAAAGAAATTCGTAGAAAGTTGACTCATGGAATGGTGTGTTCATTTTTCTATCTATAAGTAGCTATAGTTAACCCAACCAACGTTTAACGGTTTCAGATTGAGAAAAAAGGATGGAATACCACCATAAGTAAGGTAGAAATAGTGATATTAAATACTATAATATCGATATTAGATATTATCACATCGATATCAGATATTATAATACTGATATTAAATGTTATAATATTTATATTGGATACTGTAATATAGATGTTAAGTATTATAGTATCGACATCAAGTATAATAATATCTATATTAGATGTTATAATATCGATATTAGATTTAAAATATTGAAACAAGATTTATAATATCGATATTAAATACCATAATATAGAGAATAATTATACTATATCCATGCTAGATGTTAATTTATTTTTTATAACAATATTTCGGTTTCAACATTATTTTCAAAAGAATCAATTTAAAATACTCATTTTTATCTAAATGTATTAGGGAACCCAACATACCATAGAGATGAGAAAAACAAGAAAATATTAGTTATCATTAATAAAATAAGTTAATATAATTATTGTGATTAAATATATCAGAAATTAAATATGTTATTTTTAACTAAAAAGAGCTCTTTGGTAAAAGTTCAGTAGTATTGAAAAGAAAACTTTAAATATAATTGAATAGGGAATAAAATGTTCTGAAATTAATTAATAAATGCTAGAATTTGATCCCAACAAATAATAAAATTAATTAATCTTAGAATATTGAGCAATAATATTAATAACAATACAGCTTCCTCTAATGCAAATAATACAGTTTATGTACATAATACATTTTTCATTATTGAAAAACAACTCCTTAATAATAATTTATGTAATTGATACTCTCGAAAAATATCATTTTGATGAAATAAAAAAAAAAAAGAGTAGATAATAAAGCTTCCCTGAATATACTTATCAGCATATTCAATTATTTATCATTAGCAGATAAGTTTAGATTCGAATTTCAGAATCAAGACAAAGATAAGTCATTTATTCAGTAAACATTCTTAAAATAATACAACCTATATCAAACGATATTAGTATCGATTACAATACTGATATTTTCCCTTAAATAAAATATAAGGAATATGGAATGATATATGGAACTAATATGTCCATATGTTTTAAAAATATTGGTACTATATATATATATATATATTTATGTTGTTTTTCGATATTTACATCCCTACGTTACAGTGAAAGTATGGCGTTGAGGTGCATATTAGCCAATTTAGGCTTTACACCTTCATATTTATCTGTTTTGAACCAAGTTTCTCTCTCAATCTCTCCCAGCTGATCACACTAGTTGTTCAGAACTTATTAACTCTTACCCAAATTCTATTCTCAGTACTCCTGTAAACAGAGTTAGAGGGCTTGTACGCCTCTCCTTTAATTCTTTCTCCTCAATACTTTTCATCCGCGGTAACTCTCCTGCAATGTTTTAAAGTGAATACCACTAGCTCGCTGATGGTATATGGTTCCTTGGTTTTCCCTTCGAAACATCTCAGCATCCAATCTTGGCATCTTATAGTTCCGGCCAGTCATTTTCTTGATACGAATTGTTCGAAGATTTGTTGTATGATACTCCTACGTCATCACACCCTTGTGGCTGAAGGCAGGCACACATTTACTACTTCGACATAACTATTCAAAACATTTTTATTATTGACGACATTATTAGATACTGACCATATCTTGAATTGTCTGAGCCTGTAGTATTTTATGTCTCAGGTTAGTCTCTTTTTTTTTTCTATTGTTAATATGACATGCGGCATTTGATCTTATTTTTTTGAGAAACTTCGTCTTTGTTACGAATTCTTCTAATAATATCCTTAGTAACTATTTCTTATGTTTAAATTTTAAAAAATTTAAGTTTAATCAGAATATCTAATCATCTAGGTATTGTTTTGACTTTTACAGAATCATAAAGTTTGACTGTACACCCTACAGTCACTTAAAATCGTAGTATACATACATAATATACACATACATGATTTAACAATTAAAGTATACATCGATAACTTAAATTTTGTTAACCATGCATTATGTATTTATATTAAACCTCAGGGGGACAAAAATTTTAAATATCAGGCATACAAACATTACTTTCATTGACTTACCTTTTTGGGAGGCATTCTGTATGTAGTTGGTCCTATTACAATTTGATGTTCTTCAAGTACCAATAAATAACAGTTACTGTTACTTATTTAGATTTTCAGCAAGTCATTATACGTCGAAAAGTTGAAACTTGCAAAGTTCAGAGTATATGAATCGATTTCTCCTTGGTCATAGTAAACTGCAAAAACAAATTTATCTGTCAAGAAACAACGAATAGGTGATATAAAAATATAAAATCCATATAGGTAAAAAAAAAGTTTAAATGTAAAATATATATTTTAAATAAAATAATAATCATAATATTGTTTACAGCATATATATGTATAAATATATAGTGCTGGACAAATACTTAATTTCTTCTAACATATGGGGGTTATCTAAGGATAACCAAACTATTTTAGGAAGAGTGAGCGTGTCAAGTTTCATTCCGTTCAGTTCATTCCGTGGGGCCGCCAAAAAATAAAATTAAAAATCGGCACCGCTGCAGTTGCAAAATTACTAAAGTGACGCTTCTACTCCCTGGGGGAAGTTAGTTGAGGTGTCGCCTTTAACAACCTGTGAACTTCTGGTGGACCTATTCGAATCTGGCGTGGAGGGTCTACTTTTATTTCGTGGGGGTCCCACGTACTGAAAACTTGACCCTACCACCATGATAAGTATAGTGTGCTGACCTATACATGGCGTCTGTTAAAATGAAGGCGTTCCGTTTCTGTTGATTTCATGAATTCAAATAAAAATTTTCAATATATATTTACTATTATAAGCTAATCCTACTTTTCTTTTATAAAGCTTAAGAGATCACGTGAACAGAAATGGAATAACGTCGTTACAATATTTCCCACTTTATACTCATTCCTATTGGAGTTCTCCAATGAATCAGTCTACGCAGTTTATGTAGGAGTACTTTTATATTTTATACTTCAACTGAAAAATGACTTTATTGGGCGCAGTATATCCAGGTTGGTCACCAAAGTGATGGTTCACATAACTTGGTTTAAAATATTATATGAAAAAATAAAATAAAAATATGATCTTAATGGATTCAAGTTTCTGTATTCGTTTATACTGTTCAGTCCGTTCTCATGCCTTCGAAAAAACAAAACAAAAAAAAAAAGGGTTTTTAACAATTATCGGTTCTAATTATAACCTTTTTTTGTGATCCTATACAAACCGCTCTCGCTCTCAAGACGGTTTAATGGAAGGATTGATATCTGGTTCGGGCTAGATCGGATATATTAATGTCTCTATGGATGATTTTATTTGTGAAAAAGTAAGGAGCATTGAGGATTTTACGAATAATTTTGAGTTTTAAGGATTAGATACGAGAGAAATTAGAAGCTTTAGTGGAGCCCCAGAGTTAAGCACTTTTCCTTGTGTCTAGATAGGCCTTATTATAATCATGTAGACCAGTCTTTTGTAATAGATTGGAAGTTCCGACCGTTTGTCTAGTAAGTAGTAAGTGTTGTAATGGTCAGAATCGACGTGCAGTTTTCTGTCTAGCATACTACCTTGAGGTACACCAGCGGAATGGTCAAAATAAATAAAACAAACACTGATTATTTGCTCATTATGTTCGCTGTCCATGATTAATCCAAAAAAAAACATTATATACTTTTATGTTATCACAGGAAGTTAAAAATCAGACGAAATGGGTTACTGTACATTCTTTTAACAGAGTTCATAATGAGTTTGTTATGCACATTGTTTACGTACCAAAGAAGAATATGATCATAAGCTGTAGTAAAGATCCTGATGCGAGTATAGTTATAACCTCAGTAGGAGAGAAAAAAGTTACCAAGACTTGTAAATTAAGAAAAGTGAGTATTTGATAATTTACAATACTGCTTTTAGAGTAGATGTAGTTCGCTTTACGTTCTCTATTTTTTTTTTTTTTTAGTGTAGATGTAGTTAGTATTATCCTTGAATATTTATAGGATAATGTCTTGTTACAATTTCGGAAAACATATGTTTAGGCCTCTTCAAAGTGCTTTGAAAAAAGCTCTAAACATGACAATCGAAAATGTAATGTTGTAGATGTAAAATAAAATGAACTACACTAATCAGTTCAATTATATGACTTGTTAGAAATATTTAAGGCATAAATTATTGCTATTCTTAAATCAGAGGAGAAAAAAAAGTTAAATATTTAAAAATAAAATCCGATCCTGATTGAAAATTTTTTTCTAACCTAGATATTTTAAACTGGCATGTTCAACCCAAGCTTAAATATAGAATTTTCCCTTTGATTTTTAATGATAACAAATAGAAATGTTGGGAATGTTTAACTCATTTGTGGAAAAGCTACATCGAAATCCAGGACAGCTTAGCACTTTTCATATTTTTTTTTTTAAAATAATTTATTTATTGTTATACAACTGTACGTGTACACACACACGCGCACGCACGACGGAGTCCTTAGGCTTAGACTACCAGAGGGTTCCGAAATAGTGGTCTTTGCTGATGATATCGTGGTGGTCGTCGAAGCAAAGTATAAAGAAGAGCTCATTCTAAAGGCCAACCATTGTGTCGCTTTGGTTCGAGATTGGCTAGAATCTGTAGGGCTGCAACTAGCAGCTCGATCGATGATAGACTCCGGTTCAGAGAGCATATCCAGCGGTTGAGTGATAAAGCGGCTAGAGTAACCACCGCACTGTTACGTTTAATGCCCAACATAGGCGGACCCAGGAACAGCCGTAGGTTATTGATATCCTATGTGGTCCCATCCATTCTGCTCTACGCAGCTGCGATATGGAAGGATGCGTTGGGTACTGAGGCGTACAGAAGACCGATGGTGTCAGTGTATCGTAGGTGTGCGCTAAGAGTGATCAGCGCGTTTCGTACAGTCTCATACGAAGCGGCTTGCGTGGTGGCCAGGATGCCACCGATTGAGCTGATCGTAGATGAGAGCAGCCGCTCTTATAATAGTGCTGACTATATTCCAAGAGACGAATTAAGAAAGGAGACTATAAGAAAATGGCAACGTCGCTGGAATATGGCATTCAGTGGAAGATGGACGCACAGGCTGGTGCCCAACATCGAGGCCTGGGTGAATAGGAACCACGGGGAAGTAGATTATTATATCACCCAGTTTATCACAGGCCATGGTTGCTTCCGAGCCTACCAGTATAGGTTTAAGCTCCATGAGACTGGAGAATGTCCATTGTGCCCAGGAACGGAAGAGAGTGCACAACACGTTTTCTTCTTCTGTCACCGCTATCATGAAGAAAGAAGAGGCTTCCGACTCGTTTGTGGCTCAGACCCGACAGCAGATAATATTGTCAATATTATGCTGCTTAACCAAGATTATTGGATGGCAGGCCAACGATTTGCTGCACAGGTGATGCAGAAGTTAAGAAATGAGGAGAGAGATAGGCGAACCAGGAGATAGCCTAAAACAATGAGGCGGCACTCAGCCAACCCCCATGATGTAGTGCCTAACGGCGGTCCCGTGAAGGGTGAGAAACAGATGTAGGGCGGTGGTTTTCCGTGTCTTTTGAAGATGTCCACCAACCCTCGTAAAAAAAACAAAAAAAAAAACACACACACAGAAGACCTCGAGGCAATATTATTTTCAGACGCCTAGGAGAATTATTAGGTAATTAAGGAGAAGCCAGATTAGAAACTAGTTGGTTTGGGTTCTTGGGAAGTTTATCATGGAAGGAGTGGTATCTGGTTCTAGCCAAATCGGCAGCATATGGGACATTGAGGTCCTGATGGATGACTTGATTTGTGACAATGTGACATGAGGCTTGTAGAGAAACTATCCATTGATAGCACTCTAACAACATTTCTACAATAGGAAGTCTCAAGGCTATCTTCTTTTCTGGGGCCTAGGAGGATTGTCAGAAATAGAAGAGGAAAACCAGTGGGTTTGGGTGGTTAGGGGTTTAATGGAAGGATTGATATCTGGTTCGGGCTAGATCGGTTATATTAATGTCTCTATGGATGATTTTATTTGTGACAAAGTAAGGAGCATCAAGGATTTTACGAAGGATTTTGGACTGTAAGGAATTGACGAGCAGTTTTCTGTCTTTTCAGTCTTGTATGAGGATTCCATGTCATTCTATTGTCCAGATGTAGTCCTAAGTAACGGATCTGTTGAACAGGAATAAGTGGGATATTATTAATAGATACGGTGGGAAAAGACGATGGTTTCGACGAAGGGTAAATGTGATTTGGTGGTATTTATTGGAATTTATTTTAATCCTCCAGTTTTGGCACCATTCTTCAAGGGTGGCGGTGTGGGATTGGTGGGTTTGGGATACAATATAAGGATCATTATTCATTGACAATTGGCATGTGTCATCGTCATAAGTGGTAAGAATAGTGTTAGGATGGGTTGGGATGTCAGCTGTAAAAACTGTATAAAGAATAGGACCAAGGATACTACCCTGAGGTACACCAGCAGACTGAGGAAATAAGGATGAATAAGCGCAGTTGTGAAAATATGTTGGGGGTAGGAATTCATGGTTCTTGTATAGCAGTCCTGGGTGCCAGACTCGATCAAAGGCCTTTTCGTAATTTAAATACTTATAGAGAGACAAACTCTCCTAAAACTTTCCGCGGTAGTAGGGTACAATTTCTTGTATAAGAGGAGTAGCTTTGACCTTAAAGGGGCTTCTTCAAAGGTGTTTATTTAGTCGGAACCGATTTATTAATACGAATTTTGATCCAATACTTCTGTATGTAGTCGGACCGCGAACCATGCAGTTACATCAGCGCTTTTAACGCTTACTATAAATAAGATGGTCGCCCAGGGCATGCATATTTTAATTTTTGATGTATTTTAGGACATATAATACATTTGTCCTATACCTAGTTCCCTATCACATCATGGAGCCGAAATAGTGCTAAACCAGTTTTCGTAGGTCACCCCAAAATAATATTAGGTCCAATACATATGACTTTTTTGTGGCGCGAAATAGTGTAAGACTGGACGATATCCAGCCAGAATCAGAGAAATGGAGACCAACTAATATTTCTTGTGCACTAACTTAATTATATTTTAATAACAAATATATTGAATTCCTATGTTATACTTCTTATATTCCTTCCTAATACTTACTATGTTTATGTTGGCTGTAACATTCACAGTTTGAAGTAGGTTCTCAAATCTCTAATTTTCCAACTTATACGATTTTCTTTTTTTTTTTCCAAATCGAAGAGGATTTCGATGAAACTTGGTGTTGAATAACATCACTCTATCATTCACTCTTTTTTCATGTTGTTCCTAGGAAACCTGTTAAATTTGTTATTTCAGAATAAAATGAAATAAGATAAAATTAGCATGTTAAACTACTAAAATATTCTTATTATTATAATACTATGTGTAGTAATTTTTATATTTTATATGAAGGTAACCAGTTTACCCCAATCTGTTCTAAAAGTTTAGGCATTTTCCTCCAGGAAAATAATCTTAATGAAGACCTTTCTTCAATTTCATCATATTGGATAATTACTAACTGATATTAATGTTTTTTTTTTATTTGTTAACAGGGTCTTGTTTGTATGGCTTACGATGAAAGGTTTGGATATTTGGCTACATCGTCTTCGGACAAATTCATCACATTATGGAATTCGAATAATCAAATTCAACGCATCACCGATCTCCATGGCCATGAAACTAACATTATAGATATTAATTTCATGGCTAATTCAAAATCTTTATTAAGTATATCCGAGGATGGAGTAAGAGTTTGATTTATTTCTATTTCTATCCATACATTATAAAAACCTTTCTCTAATCATGATATCCTAGGTTTTTATAATCAATTGATAATTTTGATCAATTATAATAAAATATATCTCTGTATTTTTATATTTTATTTATTT